>NC_041381.1:662351311-662357402 GCF_002162155.2 Triticum dicoccoides
GGGGGGCGCAAATAGGCAGGGCAATCTACCGGAGGTGACAAAATTACTCCTACTGACTTCTCGGAGACGCGTGCGAGCTCGCACCATCTCCCTACTTGCACTAGCTCGGCACCGTGTCTCCCACCCCTGCACGAGACGAGCCCTATTCCCTAGAAGCTGCCAATTAGTGGTGCTTTGAGGTTCATGTGGGCCAAGATTTCGAAGCAGCTCAGCTAATCAAACGGGTCAATTTGGTCCCAGTCAACCTATGTGGGGATGTGAGCTACCAAACACGTCCCAGATGGGAGCTCCTATGTGTCACGCTATGTAGCAAATTGGCACCCCCACCCTCGACTGAGCCGACCCATGTAGCAACAATAGTGATCAATGAACCGGCCACTCTAGCGACTCGGGTTATTGTAACTACAGTTTTCTTTTCTAGTATATATGTTTTCATTTTCCTTTGCTTCTCTAAAAAGAATCATTGAGACTGTTATTTTCAAATGTGTGGACAAGTTTTGAATTTTTGAGATTTTTTCTAAAAATTTATGAACATTATTTAAAAAGTTTATATTTTCGTAAACATGAACATTTTTCAAAATGTTTTTCATTTTTTTAAGAACACAAACATTTTAAGAAAACACAGCTTTTAAACATGCACATTTTTTGAAAACACAAACATTTTTTGGAAATAGTGAACAATTATTTAAAATTTGAAGAACTTCTGAAAACACCAATATTTTCTTAAATTTCAATTTTCTGTAAAACATGTTTTTTGAAAACGTTGAACTTTTTTTTTGAAATTATGAATGAAAATCCAAACCTTTTTTAAAATTCTACTTATTTTTTTAAATTTGAAGAACTTTTAAAAACACAAATCTTTTTGAAATTACACATAATTTTGAAAAAATATTGGGAAAGAGGAATATCTTTTGAAAATTCTAAACAACTTTGAAGATGGATAAAAAATGAAAATCCATAAAGACAATGACATGAAAAGAGAAAATGAGAAAGAGCGAATAAGAACCTTCTAGAAGATTTTAAAACCGGATCCATGTAGGCTACATGATGCCTCCTGATTGACCCAGCCCGTGTACCCTCGTTGACTCGCTTTGCCTCTGCGATCGGTCGGCAATTTGCGAGCAAGAAATAGGGGTTGCCATCCCAGTTTTTTTTTTTTTGAGGTATTTTTAGGTGGATTGCCATCCCAGATGACTCCATGAACACGCGCCAGCCCGGTAGTGGCTATAGCTCGCTTGTAGCCAGTTGGAGGGACGGATTGCCTACAGCGCTTCTGTATATGGGCCAGGCAGCCCATTGCTCGAGGGAGTCCGTGACTCTGCTCCCTGCCACGCGCAAAGCACATGTACAATGCCTAAAAAAATGTACGTGTTATTTTTCCTCCATTTGAATTTTTTTATTTTTATATTATGAAAAATTATAAATCTAAATATTCCCCAAATTTTAATTATGTCCATTGTAAATGTGAAACAACAGTGCTAAAACTCATTCGAATGAGAAACTAATTAGTCTCATTCACCTTTTCACCCGTCCGATCAAGCCGCACAGTGATTCGTGTTTTGTCCGGTGGAGAGCTCCGTAGCAACGGGAGGCGCGGCCCGTCCCGCTCGCGGCCTGTTTTTCTTTTTGTCGCGTGTTGTTTTTTCTCTTTTTTGTTTGATGGAGGCAACTTGCATTCCGGGCCAGCACATGTTCCACGCACAAGCCCAAGTACGACGGATTTTTTTTTGAATGTATGTACTCAGGCATTCCCAAAGGGTATAAAGTAGTTTTCTTAGTGTCATGTCACCTATGCGCCTACATTTTTTTTTGTCCGTGTGGTAAACCTAAATCTAGGATTTTTATTATTATTATTTGATTGGGAATTCAGGGGGCGCGTACTGATATTTGATCACATCTGTTTTTTATGTAATGTTTTGGTTAGAGATGTGGTTTTTTAGGTTGATGGGGAATGCAGGGGGGATGTAGTTCTCAAAGTACCCCTTTTCAGTACACGTGGTTTATAGTTGTCATTTTTTGTGGTTTAGATGATAAATTTGGTATGCCCTGTTTTTTATGTGGTTGCTTTTTCTAGTGTAATTTTTCTTTGATGCTGATGCATGATTTTGCTGGGTTTTTTTTCCTGTTTTTGTTTGATTATGGTCTGCATTTCTTTAGTTAAGTATTTAGTTTGTTTTGGTCTACACTACTACAGTGTTTTTAGTTGATTTTTCATTGTAATCAAGTAGAAGTTTGTCTCGGCTACTATAGATTGTAGTAGTGAATGGCCAGTGTAAATGTAATTTCTTAGGTTATTGTTTTTACAGCGATATTTCTAGTGTAGTTTCATTCGGTAGTAGTCTATTTTACACTGGTTTTTCACTGTAAATGGCCAGCGTAAACACAATTTTCTTAGCTTTTGGTTCTGCATTTTCCTTTCTCTTCAGTTGCTGCAGCTGCTGGGAGTGGGAGTGGGAGTGGGAGTGGTGCGTGGTGATGAGATGCATTTTTGACAGGCTTTTCTTGAATGGTTGCAGTCTGTTGTTTGTTTGGTTTACTTGGCATGGGTGTTTTGTGAACTGAATCAACCAAGAGACTAGGTTTTTCTTGTTCTCCAAAACATATATCCCCTGTTTGCTTTTTTTTAATAGATCAAAATGAGGAGCTATCTTGATTTTTTGATTGCGGTAGTTTAAACAATGTAAAAGAGAACAATGTGGTGTTATCTTTTTGATTTGTGTAGTTTTGTCAGTCTATGCTTCGCTTTTTTACAGTATTGTTTATCATTCCTAAATAATCCGTTGTATTTTTCTGTCTTTTTTGTTTGTGCAAACCGATTGTGGAATATTTTTTTATATGTGAGTTTATACTCTGCAGGATGTTGTGTCCAGATTGCCATTCATTCTGTCAGAATGATGATGAGCAGAGCTTTGGCATTTTCATTCGCGACGGGTCTGGAGATTTTGCGGTAATCTATTCTCCTTTTGTTGGATTATTTTTCAATGCCTTTTCCTTTATGATAGGATTCTTCTTTTTGCTAAATGTGTTGATTTTTTTCTTCTTTTTTTATGAGCAGAACATCCCATGCACCGCAAGGAACCGGTTCAACTAGATGAGTGGCCTGAAGTTTAATGCACATGGTCGTAATAACCATTCAAGATGGATACATTGGGCCACATTTTGTGCACCGCCTCACGCCCACGAACATCACAAGCAAGTTTATGGTACATCTTCTCAATCTTTCAGTTCCTTTTCTGTTATTTTTTCTTTTTTGCAAATATGTTTTGCTTTTTCCCTCTTCTATCCTAACACCTTTTTTTCCTTTTTTGCTTTTTGTTTGTATTTGCTAATGTCACATAGAAAATCCTGAAGAAAATAGTTCAACCATTGAACTTGGCTTCAGAAGGGGTTGTTGGGCTTTGCTTGGGTGTAGGAGATTTCATGCAGCTTGGATATCACACGGATCGCGATGGACGGATGGTCTTCGACAAAGATTAGGGTGTTTTTGTAGCCCAGAACCACCGCCAGGTGGATGATGCTGTCGTTTTCAACTTCAAGCATAGCAATGCACAGTGCATCAACATTAAATGCGTCATGGTCTATTTTTTTGTTGTATTATTTTTCGTAATTGTCCCAATTGCAAGTCCACCCCCGACTCACAATTGTGGGGCCCACATGCCTCTTTTTGCAACTCAGCCATTGACTTGCAACTGGGAGTGTTTTTACTCAATGCTACTTGCAACTCCACCATCTACTTGCAACTGTTGGTGCCCGCATGCCACTTGCAACTCGACCATCAACTCGTAACTTGGCTTTTTTTTGTAGTTTGCAATCCCCCTAGTTGGCAAGTCCACCATCGAATCACAAATGTGGGTGCTCGCATGCCACTTGTAATTAGACCACTAACTCGCAACTTGGCTTTTTCTTGTAGTTTGCAATTGCCCTAGTTGCAAGTCCACCCATCGAATCGCGATTGTGGGTGCCGCATGCCACTTGCAAGTAGACCATCAACTCGCAACTAGGGTTGTTTACTCGATGCCACTTGCAACTCGACCATCGACTTGCATCTCCGGAAATTGCCTAGTTGCAAGTCAATCATCGACTTGCAACTGTGGGTGCTTGCATGCCAATCACAACTCGATGGTTGAGTTGCAACTCGACTTTTTTTGTAGTTTGCAATCTCCCTAGTTGCAAGTCCACCATCGAATCGCAACTATGAGTGCCCGCACGCCACTTTTGCAAGTAGACCATTGACTTGCAACTCAGCTTTTTTTGGTAGTTGCAAGTCCACCCATTGAATCGCAATTGTGGGTGCCCGCATGCCACTTGCAAGTAGACCATCGACTCGCAACTAGGGTTGTTTACTCGATGCCACTTGCAACTCGACCATCGACTTACAACTCGGGTTTTTTTGTAGTTTTTGTAATTTCCCTAGTTGCAAGTCCACCATCGACTCGCAACTGTGGGGTGCCCTCATGCCACTTGCAACTTGGATTTTTTTTGTAGTTTGCAATTTTTCCCTAGTTGCAAGTCCATCATCGACTCGCAATTGTGGTGGCCCGCATGCCACTTGCAAGTACAACATCAACTCGCAACTAGGGTTGTTTACTCGATGTCACTTGCAACTTGACGATCAACTTGCAACTCAGAATTTTTTTGTAGTTTGTAATTGCCCTAGTTGCAAGTCCACCATTGGCTTGCAACCGTGGGGTGCCCGCATACCGCTTGCAACTCGACCATCGACTTGCAACTCATTTTTTTCCTAGTTTTTGTAATTGCCCTAGTTGCAAGTCCACCATCAACTCACAACTGTAGGGGCCTGCATGCCACTTGCAAGTAGAAAATCGACTCACAGCTAGGGTTGTTTGCTCGATGCCACTTGCAACTTGACTTGCAACTCGTTTTTTTTGTAGTTTGTAATTGCCCTAGTTGGAAGTCCACCATTGGCTCGCAACTGTGGGGTGCCCGCATGCCACTTGCAACTCGACTATCGACTTGCAACTCGGCTTTTTTTTGTAGTTTGCAATTGCCCTAGTTGCAATTCCATCATCAACTCGCAACTGTGGGCGCCCGCATGCCACTTGCAAGTAGACCATCGACTCGCAACTAGCTGGTGTTTACTCGATGCCACTTGCAACTCGACCCTGGACTTGGAACTGGTCCGTTTTTTGTCTTCTTTTTTCGCCATAATTGCCCCAGTTGCAAGTCCACGATCGACTCGCAACTGTGAAGGGCCTGAATGCCCCAGTTGCAACTCGACCATCGACTCGCAACTTTGGGGGGGAGGGTGTTTACTCGATGCCACTTGCAACTCGACCCTTGACCTTCACCTGATCTTTTTTGTGTGTTATTTGTTGTTGTTGTTGTTTGTTTGTTGTTTGTTGGTTTTTGTTCTTTGTTGTTCACAATTACTTCCTTTTGGAAATACAAGCAACTTTGCTTTCACCGATGAAAATACTAGCAACCGTGGGCCTGCATGCCCAAGTTGCAACTGGGTCACAAACTTGCAACTGGCTGGTGTTTTACTCGAAGCCACCTGCAACTCGACCCTAGACTTGCAACTAGTATGTTTTATTTTTTGTCTCGTAATTTCCCCAATTGCAGGTACACTATTGACTCGCAACTGCGAGGGCCCGTGTGCCCTAGTTGCACCTCCACCATCGACTCGCAACTGGCTGGTGTTTACTCGATGCCACTTGCAACTCGACCCTGGACTCGCAACTGGTCTGTTTTTTGTCTTTTTCTTTGCCATAATTGCCCCAGTTGTGAGTCCACCATCGACTCGCAACTGTCAGGGCCCGCATGCCCCAGTTGCAACTCTACCATCGACTCGCAACTCGACCTTGGACTCGCAACTGGTCTGGTTTTTTGTCTCTTCTTTATTGCCTTAATTGCCTAAGGGTTGACCATCAACTCGCAACTAGGAGGTGTGTGTTTGTTGAGGACCCCTAGTTGCAAGTTGACCATCGACTCATAATTAGGTGTGTGTGTGTGTTGTCGTGGCCTCTAGTTGCAAGTCGCGCATCAACTCGTCCCCAGTTGCAAGCCGCCCATCGACTCGCAACTGTGTGTGTGTGTGTGTGTGCGTGCGTGCGTGCGCGCGCGCCCGTGC
>NC_041381.1:662357889-662358504 GCF_002162155.2 Triticum dicoccoides
TCCGGTTGCATGCAGAGCATCAACTCGTCCCCAGTTGCAAGCCGCCCATCGACTCGCAAGTGTGTGTGTGTGTGTGTGTGTGTGTTTGTGTGTGTGTGTGTGTTTTGTCGAGGGTCCCAATTCAAGGGTCCCTAGTTGCATGTCAACCATCAACTCGCAACTATGGGGTGTTTGTTTGTTGAAGGGTCCCCAATTGCATGTCGTTATATAACCAACTCTGTAACTAGAGATGTGTGTGTCTTTTTGTCAAGGGGTCCCTAGTTGCATATTAACCATCGAGTCGCAACTAGGGAGTGTTTGTTTGTTGAGCCCCCCCCCCAGTTGCAAGTTGACCATCGACTCGCAACTAGGGGGTTCTGTGTGTGTTTTTGTCAACCATGGACTCGCAACTAGGGTGTGTATGTGTTTTGTCATGGCCCCTAGTTGCAAGCCGCTCATCGAACTCACAACTAAGGATGATGTGTGTGTGTGTGTCAAGGGTCCCTAGCTGCATGTCGATAACCGTCTCACAACTAGGGGGTGTGTGTTTTGTTGAGGACCCCCAGTTTGCAAGTTGACAATCAACTCGCAACTAGGGGTGTGTGTGTGTGTGTGCGTGCGTGCGTGCGCATGCAC
>NC_041381.1:662359494-662360008 GCF_002162155.2 Triticum dicoccoides
AAGCCACTCATCGACTCGCAACTAAGGATGTGTGTGTGTGTGTGTTTGTTTTTGTAGAGGGTCCCTAGTTGCATGTCGATAACCGACTCGCAACTAGGTGTGTTTGTGTGTGTCTTTTTTGTCAAGGGTCCCTAGATACATGTTGACCTTGAACTTGCAAGTAGGAGGTGTGTGTTTCTTAAGGACCCCTAGTTGCAAGTTAGCCATAGACTCGTAATTAGGTGTGTGTGTGTGTGTGTGTGTTGTCATGGCCTCCAGTTGCAAGCCGCCCATCAACTCGCAACTAACAATGTGTGTGTGTGTATGTGTTTGTTGAGGGTCCCTAGTTGCATGTCGATAAGCAACTCGCAACTAGGGGTGTGTGTGTCTTTTTGTTGAGGGTCCCCAGTTGCAAGTTGCCCATGGACTCGCAACTAGGGGGGGTGTTTGTTGAGGACCCCTAGTTGCAAGTTGACCATAGACTTGCAACTAGGGATGTGTGTGTGTTTATTCGTGGCCCTAGTTTGCAAGTTGA
>NC_041381.1:662360123-662419189 GCF_002162155.2 Triticum dicoccoides
AACTAAGGATGTGTGTGTGTGTGTGTCTTTTTGTCAAGGGGTCCCCCTCAACCATTGACTCACAACTAAGGGGTCCCAAGTTTAGCAGAGTGCGTGTTTGTCGAAGGTCCCCAGTTGCAAGCCGACCATCGACTCGCAACTAGGAGCGGGACAAGGTGGTGTATTTTGTGTGTTTGTCAAGGTCCCTAGTTTTTGCGAGTCTACCATCGAGCCGCAATCGAGGAGGAGGGGGAGAAGTTTGTTTGTACAAGCCCCAGTTGCTAGCCGAGCATCGACTTGCAACTTGGGGGAGGGGGAGGGGAAATTTTGTTTCTGTATGAACCCTTATTTTTTTGCAAGTCAACCACTGAAATCGCGATTGAGAGGTGTCGGTGTCTGTGTGTGTTTGTTGAGGACCGATTTCAACCGGTTCCAAGTCGATGCTCGACTCACTTTTTTTTACAACTATTTCCATTTTTTTGATAGATTTTTTCCTTTTTTGATGGAACAAAACAAAGGATTTTCTACTTTGTTTTTAATATAACTGCATTTTGTAAAAAAAAAATCTAATCCCTGGTTTTTACTATGATCAATATTGTATAATAATTATTTTTTATTAAAATATTTTTTTGTATCAAATATTCTTACATGGTATGATCTCGTGTATGTTTTTTTTACACAAACAACCTTTTGTGTAGGAGCATAAAGGCTAATTTTTGAACTCAACTGTATTATTATTTTTTGGAGGGTTTTTCTGCAAGATGTCCAAAGTTTGCAACGGATAACACCAGGTTGTGCGGCTCTGCTTCTATCTCTTTTTGGATGAGTGACGGCCAATCTGATCTGATCTGCTTCATGGCTTTCCAAGCAACACGGAAGCAAAACGACCCTGCACTCCAGATTGTATATTTCCTAAACACTGACAGCCACGGCACGAACTTCAAAAAAAAAAAGCCACGACACGCAAAAAGGCCCAACACCAACAATGACCACCAAAACAAACAACGACAAAAAAAACTGACAAGCCAAAATGTGAGAATCAAAGAGGCCCGTTATTGTGTTTTTTTACCAAGGATAAGGATAGTGCGGGCGTGCCAGGAAACGGGCTGGGACAAGAAAAGGGGATGTCATGCATATGTCATCTGAATGAGACCATTTTATGTCTCATTCGAATGAGTTCTAGGCGCTCCCGTTCCCTGCCTGACTTGACACCATCTCGTTTCGCTTGCTCAGAGACTCAGACTCAGCCTGTAGGTACCCACATGTGTCCACCAGTTCAACAAACATCCTAGTACTGCAGTACTACAAAATTTGAAAACGACAACTTTTTGCACATGAAGTGTTTGACTGTCTTCACTATTATCAGCATACATCTTACTCATAATTTAGTTTACTATATAAATGTTGGGCCAAACCAGAGTCCAAAGTCACCTACAGGCTACATGATACTTGAGCTCATGACTGTTGAGAACCTCCTCACTGGATGAAACGTTCCAAGTCAACAACAGGAAACAAATTTGCACCGCAGGCAACAGCTAGCTACGTCGTTGATAAGAAAAAGAACAGCAATGCATAAGAGCAAATTACAGCCACGAGAAGATTTTTGCTCTGTGTAACACCAGGCAAATTGAAGATCAGGTCCTGAAACAAGTAATCAACGGATCCTGACACAAGATATTAGAGAGTTGTTGGCTGCAACAAGTAAATGAACAAATCCTGCAAACAAGTAATCGTACAACTGAAAGGCGTTATCAAGATTCAGCATTTGGTTCGAATAATTCTTTGATGAGAAAGAATCTGAATGAGCACGTAGCATAATGACACAAATACAGCTAAGTGAAAGGCATAATGATACAAATATTGCATACCTCAACCTCCTTAAGGAAATTGAAAGTATGTGTCAATTACCTCATTTTAAATTGTAAGATCTTGCATTGACATAAAACAGAAGAAACAGGGCTGAAGATGCAGACATACAAATACTCTTTCTTAAAATGCTAGCTGCTGATAGCATCACACGATGAAGCTCCGCTCCCACCCCCGTCTAGCTCTCCTCCACCTCTAGCCCGCTGCCGTCGATTCCTCGCCGGCGGCCCTCCACCCAACCGCGAGTCCCTTCCAGCTCCCCCTCCCCCTCCTCCCCCCATGGCCTCCTCCGGCGCTGACCCTGATGGGCGACGAGTGACCCTCTCCGACCGCGACCGCGTGTCCTCTGGTGGCAGCGAGTTCGGCTCGGAGAGCGAGTCCTCGCTGCGTTCCTACAGCGATGTCGCCCGGACCCCACCGGCCCCCGCGCCGGCGCCTCCGGCACCCCCTGCCCCGGCGCCCCCACGGCAGCCTGCCGCAGTCCGTCTCGGTCCCCGCTCTGAGGTGCATCGCGTCTCCGGCGGAGTTCAGGTTGATGCCGACGGCTTCCAGCAGCCACGGCGCAGGCACCGCGGCAACCGCCCGCGTTCCCCGGCCGGGCCAAGCCCTCCGCCGCTGCGCCATCGCAGCCCATCGCCGGAGGAGGTCGCGGGGCTCTGCTTCCGCTGCCTCGACCATCGCCACCGAGTTCGGGACTGCACCAATGACATCCGCTGTCGTCGATGCCTCGAGTCTGGCCACGACTCTCGCTCCTGCACCAACAGGCGCCGCGACGCGGCCGGAGGCGCCCGCACCTCCAACGACCACGCCGGTCCCTCTGCCGCGGATGATGCCACGCGCCAGGCAACCCCACCACCGCCACCCCCGCTGCGCCGGGCCGCGCCTCCGCCGCCGCCCCAGCCGCTGGTGGCTGCCCTGGTCAGGGTGCCTCCCACCCGCACGCCGGAGCCCGAGCCCGTGCGGGTAATCATGGCACACTCCGTCGAGATGGAGGAGGCGGAGGACGTCCTCAGCCGTGCCATGGTCGCATCCATTACCGGCAACCGACCACGTGTTTCCGGCGCTGAGGTCTCCAATGTGCTCATTAACACGTTCGAGCTGGTCGACGGCGACTTCACCGTGCATGAGCACCACCCCGAGGACTTCTTAATCCTCTTCAGCTCCCACACCACCAAGCGCCGCCTCGACGGAGAGCACTTCATCAACTCACCGCGATTCTCGCTCTCCCTCCGGCCCTGGAGCAAACTAGCTCACGCCGGCTCCGGCGACTTTGAGTACTGCGTTGAGCTGGAGCTCCGCGGCGTTCCGGCGCAGGCCTGGCACCTGTCCACCGCCGAGCACGTTCTGGGCATGAGCTGCTGGATAGAGCGCCTACACCCCAGAACGCACTCCAGGGCCAACCTCGCGACGTTCAAGCTGGCCGCGCGCACGCACCACCCCGACAACATCCATCGTGCCGCCATTCTGGAGATCGTCGAGCAGATCCCTGCGCGCCTGAGCTCCGACAAGCCCTCCATCCGGATCCTCACCTATCCCATTGCCATTCCCGTGGCTCGTGTCGAGCTAGCCAGCGCTCCGGTTCTCCGCGGCCAGCACGACGCGGGACAAGGTGGGGATGGCGCGCGTAACGCCAACCACAACCGCGCACCAGGACCCGGCCAAGGTAGAGCGCGCCGCCGGGGCCGCAAGCGCCGGCGTATGGACGCTCCGCCGCCCGGCCGCGCTGATGGCATGGGGATGGACGACGCGCTTTGGCGGGCACAAAGCCGGCCCGGACGCGTGGACGGACTAGCCGTGTCGCAGGCTTGGCCTGCTCCCGCCGGCGAGGGCACGCCGCCGCCGTCCGTACCGAGCAAGGACCTTCGCATGGCATCGTGGCCTGGTCATCATGGGTCCCACACCCCTCGTCAGCGTGCCAGAAAAGGAAGAGGCAGAGGATCGCAAAGGGGTGCTTTGCAGGCGGGCCCTGTGGATAAGACTGACAAGCACGCAGTTGTCCCCGCGACCATGACGACCGCGCCAGCTGGTAGCGCCACTTTGGCTGCTGCGGCCCCGATAGCGGGCGTGATGGCGGGCCAGGCTCCAGCTGGCGACCCCCCGTTGGCTGCGAACTCACCAAAGCCAGCGCGGGATTCGAACCCGGCTGGGAACGGCGTGCCCGAGGACGATCGCGTGGCGGCCACGCCTTGCTCGCCTGATCCCATGCATTGTCGGGATCTGGAAGCCGTCAGCGAGGTTCCTGATGCGCCGCCAGCGCCCAGGGGCCACTCTGCGGCTCGGTCGGGCCAAAGCAACAACCCCCCCACGCAAGCGACTGGGAAGATGGGCCCTGGTGATGGTGGCTGCCTGCCCACCGACCCCCACACGGAGGCCAGCATTAACGATGGTGGCTCGCAACCACCCAACCCCGCGCTCCTGACGCCCGAGCCACGGCTGGACACGCCCCAAGCCCAGCCCACCACACCAGAGGCCGCCGTGGGCCACATTGCCACCACACTGACGAAAGCCCAACATGGCTCCCCAGCCCAGCCCACCATGCAGGAGGCCACCATGGGCCGCGCTACCCCCGTGATGACGAGAGCCCAGCATGGCTCCCCACGTTCGACACCGGGGAGGTTCGCGTCGCCGCCAATCACGCTACGCCGATCTCGTGCACGCTCCTGCACGCCGAAGACTTGGACTCTGGGCGAGTTTCTCGCAGCCGCAACGAAGCACATTACCACGGCTTTGCCCACCCCAGGGAAGAAAACGCGCCGCCCGCTGAACTTCACGCCTAGACGTGGCCGATCGGCCACCACCGCCATCTCGTCGGCTGCGCCACCAACTGCTGAGCGTCGGGCACAAGTTCAGATCCTCCGCACACTCGGGATTGTCGGAACCAACCAGAGGATCACCGCTGCCGAGATGAAGGCGTACGACGACATGTTTGCAGCGCCCATCCCGCTCTCGGTGCTCACGGCCATCGCCGCACTGGTAGACCGAGAGCTACCCACGGACTTCTCTACCGCGGCTGCTGCGACGGCCACCGCTCGGATGGCTGGTTCGCCATAGGGCTATCGCGATGTCCGCCCCCGCCGATCATGTATACCCATGGATCACGACATCAAGATAGCTATATGGAATGTGCGCGGCCTTAACGCGCGTGCCCGGCGCTATGCTGTTCGATCACTGATCAACACAACCGGAGCCTCTATTGTATGCCTACAAGAAACTAAAATGGCCTTGATGTGCTCGTCCGCTGTCCTTGATGCCCTTGGTTCGGAGTTTGACGACTACACGTACCTTCCGGCGAACGGCACGAGGGGAGGCATCCTGCTTGCGTGGAAGAGCAGGGTCGTGTCGATCACGGACCCCCTGTTCACCACAAACACCGTCACGGCGAGTGTGGCCACGGCTAGGGGCACGCCGTGGTGGATGTCCATCGTTTACGGCCCCCAAGAGGACGCGGAAAAGATCGCCTTCCTGCAGGAGATACGCGATATACGCGCGGACTGCCCCGGGCCATGGATGCTCTGCGGCGACTTCAACTTGATCCTTCGCGATGAAGACAAGAACAACAGCAACCTGAATCGCCGCATGATGGGAAGATTTCGTCGCCTCGTCAATGATCTCGCGCTCAAGGAGGTATACCTCAATGGAAGATGATTCACGTGGTCCAACGAGCAAACCCCGCCCACCCTGGTGCACCTGGACCGCGCGTTTTGCACCACTGACTGGGAGGATGCGCATGGTGACTGCCACCTGAGATGCCTCGCCTCCGTCGTCTCCGACCATTGCCCGCTCCTCCTTGATTGCGCACCCACACATGCTGCACACCGGAGGTTCCACTTCGAGGATTTCTGGCTGCGGCTTGACGGATTCCACGATACGGTTGCCGTGGCTTGGGGATCGGTGCACGACCCGGACCCTTTCCGGCGTCTCATGCGGCGCCTTCAGACCACGGCACGCGCACTGACGAGTTCGAGCGCCAAGTCCACAGGTTGCATACGTGACAAGATGGCCATCTCCCACGAGCTCATATTGGGGTTTGACAAAGCCCAGGAAGACCGCATGCTATCTCCCCCGGAAGATTGGTTGAGAAAACAGCTCAAGATCTCATACTTGGGGCTGGCTTCTCTCCAGCGCACAATAGCGAGGCAACGGGCGCGGATCACCACGCTCAAGGACGGTGACGCCAATACAGCCTTCTTCCACCGGCAATGCTCTTTTCGCCGACAGAAGAATCACATATTCCGCCTTGTGGTCGACGGGCAAATGATCACAGATCAGGAGGGAATGGCCCAAGCGGCGTTCACGTACTTTGACAAGCTCCCCGGTTCCTCCACCGACCGCAATCACACGCTGGACCTCTCGCAGATCATCGAGCCCCATGACCTGACTGACCTCGAGGCACCATTCAGCCCGGAGGAGATTTGGGACGCCGTCAAGCGCCTCCCGGCCCGCAAAGCGCCGGGGCCGGACGGATTCACCGCGGAATTCTTGCGGGCCTGCTGGAGCATCATCAAGCAAGACTTCTTCGACGTCTTCCAGCAGCTATTTGAGCTGCGCGGTCGCGGATTCAGCAAACTCAACCAGGCCCTCTTGACATTGCTCCCAAAGCGTGCAGACGCATGCCAACTACGAGACTACCGGCCAATATGCCTCATCCACCTCGTGGCGAAGATCTTCGCGAAGGTGCTATCGCTCCGTCTAGCGCCCAGATTGGGAGGCATGGTCAGTCGCAACCAGAACGCATTCATTCCGGGACGGAGTCTGCATGATAACTATGTCCTCGTCAGGCAATCGATGAAGCTGCTGCACCAACTTGGGGCTCCGAGAGTGATGCTCAAGCTAGACCTAACACGCGCCTTCGACTCCCTGTCATGGCCCTTCCTCTTCGAGGCTCTTGGCCAGTACGGTTTTGGACCTCGCTTCAGGGAGTGGCTAGCGATCCTGCTTTCATCTTCGAGCACTCGGATCATGGTCAATGGTGAGCCGGGACCGCCAGTTTGGCATCGCTGCGGGCTGCGCCAGGGAGACCCCGTATCCCCGCAGCTCTTCGTCCTCGCCGTGGACATACTTGGGCGCCTAATCGGCCGCGCCCACGACGCCGGCATATTGCAGCGGCTGCACCCCCGACGAGACATTCCGGCTATATCCCTATACACCGACGACGTGATGCTATTCTGCCACGCCACGCAAGGCGACATGGAGGCTGTCCGCGCGATCTTGGCCATATTCAGCGAAGCCAGCGGCCTCCGAGTGAACTATGCCAAAAGCTCCGCCACTACCTTCAATGGCAACCCTGAGGCCGATGCAACAATTGATCAGGTGGGATGCGTGAAGGCGGAGCTGCCCATTACTTATCTTGGCATCCCTCTCACGCTACGCCGCCCCTCCGCTGCCCAGCTACAACCACTCGTCGACTCGGTGGCTGCCCGGTTCCCAACATGGAAAGCATGGCTCATGAACAAAACCGGGCGGCTGGCTCTGGTCAAATCTGTGCTCGCCGCGATCCCGATACATCAACTGCTTGCGTTCGCGCCGCCCAAGAAGACATTGAGACAGCTCGAAAAGATCCAGTGCGGCTTCTTGTGGGCTGGGCGAGCTGCTGCCAATGGTGAGACACTACCACGTCAACTGGCGAAGGGTGTGCCGCCCGCTCGAGTACGGCGGAATCGGGGTCCAGGATCTGGAGCGTGCTGGTCTAGCGCTGCGCCTGCGCTGGATGTGGCTCTCCCACACGGACGACGACCGCGCATGGCGAGGCCTCGACCTCCAGTTTTCCAGCGAGGAGCGCGCGTTGTTCTTCGCCTCGACGATCATGCAGCTCGGCGATGGACAAACGTCGCTGTTTTGGGATGACCGATGGCTAAACGGTCAGTCCGTGCGTGAATTTGCACCAGCACTCTACCAATGCATCCCCAAACGGCAACGCAAGTCAAGAACGGTGGCCGCCAGCCTAGCGGGCAATGCCTGGGCCCGTGACATTCAAGGAGTGATAGGGATCCATGAGATTGGCCAATATCTCAGACTTTGGCAGGCAGTGCAGCACATCGGCTTGTCAAACCGGCCCGACCGCATGCTCTGGAGATGGACGGCCAGTGGCACTTACACGGCACGGTCATGCTACGCCGCAACCTTCCACGGATCCATGAAATGCCCTTCCTGGAAGCTTACCTGGAAGAGCTGGGCACCACGCCGTGTCCATTTCTTTCATTGGCTGGCTAGCCAGGACCGGTGTTGGACGGCAGACAGACTCGCCCGTCGCGGCCTACAACACCACCCACGATGCCTTCTTTGTGATCAGGCCCCAGAGATGATGTGGCACTTGCTCCTAGAATGCCCGTTCTCGCGGCAGGTCTGGCATGACGTGCTGGCTTGGGCGAGGATACCTTCTCAACCGCCAAGCAACGAACCCACCCTCACGGACTGGTGGCAACGCACGAAAGGGCAGACCCCACACGCGCTACGGAAAGGCCTACAATCCATCGCCATGCTCGTCCCTTGGATGATCTGGAAACACCGCAATGAGTGCGTCTTCGAGAACGCGCGCCCCTCGGTCACCGTACTCATAGATAAGATTAAGGCCGAAGCCACATGTTGGGCACAAGCTAGCGCTTTGGGTCTCAGGGTAGTCCTCCCCTATAACTGGGATGTCCACTGATAGGTGGCCAATCCATGTAACCACCACCTCCTAGGAGGATTGTACCTTCTCACCTTTTCAATGAAATGAAACGCAAAGAGTCCTTTGCGTTTTCTCGAAAAAAAATGCTAGCTGTAAATTGTTGAACTACTGCCAGTAAAAACTATGCAAAAGCCTCAAGTAGTCCAGTCATATATATTCTGAATGTAGACTTTCGCCATAGGCGCTAGCTTCTCGCCAAGCAGGTGCCTCCTTTTTCTGCAATGTCCAGAGCTTCAGATATTATAATCCCACACAAATACTCGGAAGTATGTACAACAGAATTGATGATTCAGGCCAAAACAGCATTATAAATGTACTGCTAACAGTATGTCACACAAATATCTTAACTTAGAAATGGCGAAACACCAAGTCGATACCTATACAGATCACATCATACAATTCCTATCGAAGAATGTATGCTCAGAAGTTTGTATCATACATTCCTACTTATTCGTTATCTTCTGTTTCTTGCCATGCTAACAAAATAGATATTTCTGACAGTAATTAGAGAACATTAAATATATCAGTGCATTCTTAAAGATGAACAAGAACAATAGAGTACCCAGAGTATCCAGCGCTACCATGCAGCCATCTATCCGAGTAGTTCATACTGGTCTAAAGACAAATGTTCATACTCGCTGCCGTTGGTGGCCTGACTGCATGACCATGAGAATATCCGTGTCTCTGAGCACGCGAAGCGAGATGGTCAGACAGATGTTCTGTTCACACACAGGCTTGGTGCACGGCCATGAGAATATCCAATCATATGAGACGTGCCGATGACGTCAGGTCTCCAAATATTATATGACCGATGCTCCACGGAAACAGAAACAATAGCTAAGGGGCAGTGCAACGCTTATCATCTTCAGGACAGTTACACTTACTGGTATAATTCTTAGTATGATCACTTATTCCAAGTTCTCAAGGGACAGTTACACTTACTGATATAATTCTTATTTCCCGGTTTCTCTAGGTGTGAGGCATCATCGTCAGTGCCAAGATGGTTAAAATTAATGCTGATGCTGCAGTGTTTCAGTGATGATCAAATGATGGGCGTGGGGGTGGGCGTGAGGGTGATGTACTGGCTTGCTTTGACCACACTCTTCAAGGCGTCACCATCCCAGAACTGGCTCAAGCAATAGCGATTTGACCAGTCCCAGAACAACTGATTTGGTCTCAGGCACAGAACTGACTGACAGAAATATGTAACCAAACACTGACATAGTAAACTTAATCCAGCTAAAAAGAAATCTGCAAGTAATCCAATCTTAAGAAGAGCAACCAGATGAAATAACACATTAAGCTTCAACATAAAAACTCAAATCACAAAGCATCAACTAGATGAGGATGATAACACCAAGCGAAACATCAACTTGACGCTAACGATTCAGTTTGACAAGTAATGACCACTGACCACGATAGGTTTTCTTCTTCTCCCAAACATAACCACTGACCCAAGATGTTCGCCGACAGGTCAAAATGATGCACTTCTTACCATCCCACTGCTTGTTTTTCTCCAAAATATTAGCATGTCATGTCAAATCCTGCAAAGGAACAACAGAACGAACAGTTCAGTATATGAGACTCTGGATCATACCCAAAAAAAGCACTCCGTAACAGAATGTGGCAAGAAAGAAACATCAGTAGCGACACTGGCTCACAGGCAAAAAAAAAAATCACCAGAATTTGCCAAAAACAACAGAATCAGTTTCGGCACTGAAACTATCCCAGGCAAAAAAAAAACACTTGTAAAATGTGCAAGAAACAAAAGAAGCAACAGTAATAATAAATTTGTATATACAGTACAGTGTGAGTTGGAAAGATTGAATTTTGTATAGAATGCATTTCAATATTCACATTCAGAATTCCCCAGGAGAGACAGTTAGCCACTCATGGAAAGACATAAATCTGCTTGATCAGGCATTACAGAATTGTGCACTGAAATTCAGCAACTTATATAATTTTTATTTTGGATAAGAATCACAAGGTTGGATTTGAAGATAGAAAATGGTAGAGACAAACCTGAGGTGATAGCTGAGGAGCTTCATTCAACTGGGTCCCCATGGCTTCATGTCAGCAAGGAACTCATGCTCTGGGAGATTCTTCGCTGGCAAAGTCACCATCTGGCCGGTGAGTTCCATGCTGTGGCGGAATGGATATGCAAATTCAGTTAAATCTAAGAACGAGGAAAACTGGAGCGATTACTATGCTCAGAAACTAGACGCTTTTGTCCTGCCCATACACTTGTGTGGATGACCTGCAGATTATAAACCATTTTAATTCAAGTCAGTCTTCCAAGTTGTGATGCTTCCCAGTTATGCCATAATTGCAAGAAAACTAGAGCTAAAAGCAAAAGAAAGGGAACAAACCTTCAGAAATAGTTGGTTGACCAGTTCTTGGATTGAAAATAAAGATGGCACCATTGATTGGTTTGGTCATCAGGTTACCCTCCAAGGTTTTGTGAATGGTATCTCGATAGACATTTATGTCATCCACAAGCCGTATGATTTGATTGCTGAATATCTCTCCGTAGTTCTGTGAAGACACATATGGCTCGGTGGATTCAGATGAATACAACTGAAGACCCTTTCTTATTCTCTCCCTCAGCACATACAGAGCAGGATTTGACTGTCAAAAGAGAAAATAAACAAGCATGTCATTTATTAAATAAGAATTTTTTTACTACAATAGAGATATTGCCATAATGCTAGATTTGCTACAGTTAGCATGGTTATTACCTTCATGATCTTGTTCATTGCTTGCTGGAGGAGGGGCTTTGACCCGGGCCAAGGAACCAGTTAATATTCTAGCTTAACCTGGAAAGTGGAAACCAACATATACGTGTGCACGATTAATGCATGGTTGGCGACCACCAGAGGGTAAATCTTCTGCTGGGGATTTGATTAAGCCCAGAACTCTGTGCATTTGTCAGCTTTTTGTACTTGATTGATTCCTCAAAACCTGAAGCCTTCTCCCAAAACAAACCCTCCCAAGTAGGGAAATACAGTAGTATGTTCCCTTAAATAAGGTATGTTCCAGGATACCTTCCACACCACCCAGTGCTTGGATGACGTCAGTTCTGTAGTTGTTCAGACTCCATAGCTTTCCATCATGTCACACCAGAATGGGTTCTGTTTCAGCACTTCATACTGCTTAAAGTCATGGGCCAAAGTGTGGCGGTCTTTCTGGAATAGTGTTGATACGGGGTATGTCTCTATCCCATGAATCTTCAAAGCATGCATACTCAGCCCAAATTGTTCCAAGATTAATTAAAGATCTATTTATGCACCAATGCAATAATCATCATGCTCACCTACTAAACCTAAAATCTCATAATCCACCAAACATCTTTGACTGCCTCCTCAAAATTCATATCAACTAAAATTCACCTGAAATCTCGTAATCTAACGTGAAATTTGGGTCAAAATCATAATCACCTAACTAAATCCAAATTGTCCAAGACTAATTGAAGATCTATTTATCCACTAATATAATAATCATCATCCTTGCCTACTAGACCTAAAATTTTATTATCCACTAAACATCTTTGACTATCTTCTGAAGATCACAATCACCAAATTAAATCCACCTAAAATCTCATAATTCTCCATGAAATTTGGTCCAAGATCACAATCTCACAAACTAAATCCAAATTGTTCAAAGATTAATTCAAGATCTTTTTATCCACCGATATAATACTCATCATGATCACCTATTAGACCTAATATCTCATAATCCACAGAACAAGTTTGACTATCTTCTCGAGATCCCAATCACCTAACTAAATCCAACTAAAATCTCGTAATCCACCATGAAATTTGGTTCAAAATCACAAATTCACAATCGCCTAACTAAATCCAAATTGTTTCAAGATTAATTAATTATATTGTTATTCACAAATATAATAATCACCATGCTCACCTACTATACCTAAAATCTCAAAATCCACCGAACATCTTTGACTATCTTCTCAAGATCACATCTAAATTACCAACAAACTATCTCATTTTCCAATCATAACTCCTCAAAACAACTTAAGTATGACACCACCCAACTAGGTGTGTGTTGCGGGCTTAAGGATGTAACATGATTGACTCATACAATCACTATCTCATGTTGGGCTTTATTTCAGGCAATAGTTGTTGGTGCTTAAGCGGTGCTCTTGCAATTCCGCAAATTAAGCACATTGATATAAGTCTATCCTATCACAACCTTGATAGCTAGGCTGAGTCTTCTTGGGCTAGGTTTGGTTTAGAGAAAGGCTTAAGCTTGAGTGAGGAGAAACTTTGACTAAGTTGCACTTGGTAGAGTTAAAGATGTCGGCCTTTGCATCTTGAATGCATTTTGGTGTTAGGCGTATACAGTTTGAACAATCGGACAAAACTTTCCTTAAGAACGATGCTAGTATAGTGTCCACTTGAGGTATATGCTCCCCCGTGATCGATATTTTAAAAGTTGGGTCCAAAATTTTGATCTATATTATCTTAAGTGATGTGATACAAAACACTGGGTGAGGTTGCTTAGAAAGATCGCTCAGCGACAGTCTTCACTTCAAGTTCCTTGCTCTTCGATGAGATTGCTTCACTGAATCGAGGCACTCGATGGCATAAGTTCTGACATATAGCTTTAGCAAGGACAAGAATTGAGATCTCACAGTAAGTTGGTTAGGGGTGGGGGTCGATGTGTGGTTTTCTTTGCAGAGGCCCCATTTGATGGATGACTTTATTTTAAAAGCTTCTTGGAATCTCTTACAGGTTTGGAGGTCAACATTGTACCTTTATCTGCAACAACCTTCTTGGGAACTTTGTGGAGACTTCAAATCTGGAAGAGGTCTTATCTGCTAGTTGGCTTGCAAATGTTTTTGGTGTTAAGTAATGGGTTGAGGATGGCAAGCTTAGGTAATGGTCAATTATGACCCTGATAGAGTTATGGCCTTAATTTGACATTGGTAAGGGTGCAAGTGGGGGCTAGCTGCAACCCGCATAAACCAGAAGAGCCCACTTAAGCAAGTGCGGGCTAGCTGCAACCCGCCGCGCTTGCATCCTGAGACGTTGGTAACAAAAGGGCGGCTATATCTAATTCCATTCCATTCCATTCCATCATCAACTTCTTGAGGTCCTGGTATAACTTGGTACTCCCTAGGTGGATGGAATAAAGGGGTGTCCCGAGCTGCTTGTAGATTCCACTTCTTGCTTAGGCATGCAGATGCGACCTCCAAACTGAAGAACACATTGCTTGTCTTCTGAGAATGCAAGGCTTTCCCATGCTTGATCATTTAATTGATTTCTTATATACTTCTTGATTCATCCTAAGAGTGGGTCTAATCTCGAAGTTAGCGAGATAGACACTATTGACTAGCTCTACACCAAACTTCTCGAAACCCATGTAGCACTAATTGCTTCGCTTGGTCAAGGCAGAACAGGGACACGACTTCCTGCTAAGAGTATCCACTGTGATATTGGCCTTATCAGGGTGGATATCAACGTCATAGTGGTTGATCAAGTCTACACCAAACTTCTCGAAGCCTTCATGTAGCACTAGTTGCTCTACATGGTCAAGGCAGAACAGGGACACGGCTTCCTGCGGAGGGTATCGACTGCGACATTGGCCTTATCAGGATGGTAATGGATATCAACGTCATAGTGGTTGATCAAATCTTCCCATCTAGAAGAAGACATACTTAAAGCATGCACTACTACCGCTATTTCCAAATCATGGGTAGGGCAGTTCTATTCATGAGGACGTAGTTGCCTTGAAGGCTACGAAGATTCCTTCTTGCATCAAGACGGAACGAAGTCCATGATTAGATGCATCACAATAACTTCAAAACTCGTATAAATATCTAGGGTGGCTATGGACGGATCAGTGGTTAACCTCTTCTTAGACTTTCAAAATCTCACTTCACACTTGGGCCTTCATTCAAACTTCTTATCTTTGTTCAAGAGTTAAGTCATCGGTGATGCTTGAAAGTCTTCACAAATTTGCGATAATAACTCTTGAGTCCGATGGAACTTCTGACTTCACATTTGTTTGGCCTTCCAGTTGGTTACGGATTCTAATCCTTGATGGCTCTATTGACAAACCTTCGATGGAGAAAACATGTCCTCGAAACCCTACTTCTTTTAGCCAAATTTCATACTTCTTGAACTTGGCATATAACTAGGTTTCTTGAAGTTATCCAAAATCATTCTCAGGAGTTGCTTATGATCTTCCTCAGAGAGAGAATAGACCAAGAGGTCATCAATGATGATAACCACAAACTTGTCCAAGAACTCATAAACATGGTCATGATGTTCGTCAAATAGGTGGAGTATAAGGGTTAGTCCAAGGGCCATATCCTTACTTCATATCCAGCTTTGATGTCACGGCTCGACAAAGTCATGGCTTGGTGAGACTAAAGGTTGCCATGAAACACTTGAACACCATTTCTCTAATACCAACGGTTATGAGGCTCACACGGACCAACTCCCAACAGGTTATCATATACCATCAAAATTGCCATCTCTTCGAATTAATCCAAACCATCCACCCATGATGATCTTGTACTCGTAACATTCTTGGGGAGGGACACCAAAATCTCCTATGTCTAACAACTCTGATCCACATGTATCGCATGATTATATCCATATGGGGCACATGCAACCTACTAAGCTTAGATTAAAACATCACAAATCCAAGTGCCAATGTTATCTCCATCCTAGAATCCAAGTAGCTATATCATTTAATCTAAAGGAAACAAAAGTTGTTCTACTCCAAGATCCTCGTTCCCTTACTACTAATCCAATCCCAGATGCTCCAATAATCCACCATTTCCATAATCATGATTGATGTTGCTAAGTCTCATCTAGCCTAAAGGAAATAAAAGTTGTGTTACTTCAAAATCCTTGTTTCCTTACTACTAATCGAATACCAGATCCACCAATTATCATAATCATGATTGATGCTGCAAACTCTAATCTAACCTATATAAATCCGATATATATCCAAGGTTGATGATACTACACCCTAAAGTTCTCCAACTTGAACAATCTCCAAAAGTTTGAATTTAACACAAAGCAATCCACCAACATCGTAACCATGATATAAATAAACTCAAAATTCATTGTTATCTAACTCCAATATAAACCACAAAGTTCTATTGGCGGACTATGGATCCTTATATGTACTATTGAAGTTATTTATCCATCGTGAAATTTGGTTCAAGATCACAATCACCTAACTAAATCCAAATTGTTCCCAGATTAATTAAAGACCTGTTTATCCACCAATATGATAATCGCCATGCTCAACTAGACCAAAAATCTCATAATCCACCAAAAATCTTTGACTATCTCCTGAATATCACTTTTACATCACCACCAGACTCCAATCATACCTCCTCAAAACAACTTACGTATGGCACCACCCAACTTGGCGCATGTTGGGGCTTAAGGATGTAAAATGATTAACTCACACAATCTCATGTTGGGCTTTATTATAGGCAAAAGTTGTTGGTGCTTAAGCGGTGCTCTTACAATTCCATACATTAACCACATCGATATAAGTCCATGCTATCAGAACTTTGAGCCAGGTTGGGTTTCTTGGGCTAGATTTGGTTCAGAGAAAGGCTTAAGCTTCAGAGAGCAGAAACTCTAAATAAGTTGCACTTGGTACAGTTAAAGGCCTAGACTAGAGCGCAACACGACTTCTATCTCTCCAACCTCACCCACACAACAAAATAGTTGTGGCACCTCACTCCACAACAACCATGTCATGCCATCCCGAGTAGTAGATCCACGTGCAGACATCGGATATGCCCACAACCGTCCACCAATCGCGGCTGACGCACGAGCATAGGGTGGATGATGCCTTTCTCCTCCAAGTGCCCTCTTCATGCCTCCTCGCTTCCCCTTCATCATCCCCTCACCGCTCAATTCTAGGTTCAAAATCTGACGACGGCAGCAGCAATCCACTCCCGACGAAAATTTTACCGCTTCGCCCACACCCCTCGTGCACTCTCTGCTCCATGCCAGTCCGGTTGGGCAACCTTTGCTTGGCTACGGGTTGCTTTGTGTGCTGCCTCGATCCCACAACCCGTCTTCCCCTGCTGGGCGCCGCCATAGCCGAACGCTCGAGCACCACCTAACGGCAGAGCAAGAGCAGAGGCAGTCGGCACCGCAATGTCTAATCCACCTGATGTGTGCACGACGCTACCTGTCGCCGGGGCGAAGGGCCCCCAACAAGGGAACGTAGGATGCGACATCAAGTCCGTGACACGTAACCCGCATACAAGGGAAGGACGCCAAGCAAGATCGACGAGGAACAAAAATTGCATGACTTTGACACACACTTCTAGTTTCATCGCCTGGTGCTTCTTCGTCTGATTCTTCCAGTTTGTCGACCATTCGACCTCCAGATTCTCATGTTCATGTTCTTAGGAACTTCCCTCCCAGCCGATAGTCGAGGCACTCTTAGCACTTCGTCTTTTCATGTTCCTAGTTTTGCTCATATTCCTCGACCCGTGCAACTCATTTCAGGTGGTTAGTTTGTCGACTCTGGTTGTATGGTCATTCTTGACTTTACCTCTTGTTTTGATTAGGATCCTCACACAAATGCTTTACTTATTGTGGGCCCTTGGCGCTATAACTACCAGGCCCTCTATGAGCTTGGCTGGCTTCACCTTCCCTCTGATGACACCGTCGCCAGTCTCTCCGCCTCTCCTCGTCTACCAACTCTTTGTGGCATCATCCATTGTCTTGGTCACTCATGTGGCTCTCGTCTGTCATCCTTAGTTCGATGTGGCCTTCTAGCATATGTCTCTAGAGGAGTGTCTTTAGACTATCAGGTTTGTCGGCTTTGCAAACAGGTTCAGTTACCTTTCCTTCGAATTAGTCCAAACCATCCTCCCATGATGATCTTTGTACTCATAACATTCTTGGGGAGGGACACCAAAATCACCTATGTCTAACAACTCTGATCCACATGTATCGTATTCATGATTATATCCATATGGGGCACATGCAAGCTACTAAGCTTAGATCAAAACATCACAAATCCAAGTGCCAAAGTTATCTCCATCCTAGAATCCAAGTAGCTATATCATTTAACCTAAAGGAAACACGAGTTGTGCTACTCCAAGATCCTTGTTCCCTTACTGCTAATCCAATGCTCCAATAATCCACCATTCCCATAATCATGATTGATGTTGCTAAGTCTCATCTAGCCTAAAGGAAACAAAAGTTGTGTTACTTCAAAATCCTTGTTTCCTTACTACTAATCCAATCCCAGATGCTCCAATAATCCACCAATTATCATAATCAAGATTGATGCTGCAAACTCTCATCTAACCTATATAAATCCGATATATATCCAAGGTTTATCATACTACACCCTAAAGTTCTCAAACTTCATCAATCTCCAAAAGTGTGAATTTAGCACAAAGCAATCCACCAACATCATAACCATGATTTAAATAAACCCCAAATTCATTGTTATCTAAATCCAATATAAACCACAAAGTTCTATTGACGGACTATGGATCCTTATGTGTACTACTGAAGTTATTTATCCATCGTGAAATTTGGTTCAAGATCACAATCACCTAACTAAATCCAAATTGTTCCCAGATTAATTAAAGCTCTGTTTATCCACCAATATAATAATCACCATGCTCAACTAGACCTAAAATCTCATAATCCACCAAAAATCTTTGACTATCTCCTGAATATCACTTCTACATCACCACTAGACTCCAATCATAGCTCCTCCAAACAACTTACGTATGGCACCACGCAACTTGGCGCATGTTGGGGCTTAAGGATGTAAAATGATTAACTCAAACAATCTCATGTTGGGCTTTATTCTAGGCAAAAGTTGTTGGTGCTTAAGCGGTGCTCTTACAATTCCACAAGTTAAGCACATCGATGTAAGTCCATGCTATCAGAACTTCTATAGCTAGGTTGGGTTTCTTGGACTAGATTTGGTTCAGAGAAAGGCTTAAGCTTGAGAGAGCAGAAACTCTAAATAAGTTGCACTTGGTACAGTTAAAGGCCTAGACTAGAGCGCAACACGACTTCTATCTCTCCAACCTCACCCACACAACAAAATAGCTGTGGCACCTCACTCCACAACAACCATGTCACGCCATCCCGAGTAGTAGATCCACGTGCAGACATCGGATATGCCCACAACCGTCCACCAATCGCGGCTGACGCACGAGCATAGGGTGGATGATGCCTTTCTCCTCCAAGTGCCCTCTTCATGCCTCCTCGCTTCCCCTATCATCATCCCCTCACCGCTCAACTGTAGGTTCAAAATCTGACGACGGCGGCAGTAGTCCACTCCCAACGACAGTTTCACCGCTTCGCCCACACCCCTCGTGCACTCTCTGCTCCATGCCAATCCGGTTGGGCATCCTTTGCTTGGCTACGGGTTGCTTTGTGTGCTGCCTCGATTCCACAACCCGTCTTCCCCTGCTGGGCGCCGCCATAGCCGAACGCTCAAGCACCACCTAACGGCAGAGCAAGAGCAGGGGTTGTCGGCACCGCAATGTCTAATCCACATGATGTGTGCACGAGGCTACCTGTCGCCGGGGCCAAGGGCCCCCAACAAGGGAACGTAGGATGCGACATCAAGTCCGTGACACGTAACCCGCATACAAGGGAAGGACGCCAAGAAAGATCGACGAGGAACAAAAATTGCACGACTTCGACACCCACTTCTAGTTTTATCGCCTGGTGCTTCTTCGTCTGATTCTTCCAGTTTGTCGGCCATTCGACCTCCAGATTCTCATGTTCATGTTCTTAGGAACTTCCCTCCCAGTAGATAGTCGAGGCACTCTTAGCACTTCGTGTTTTCATGTTCCTAGTTTTGCTCATGTTCCTCGACCCATGCAACTCATTTCAGGTGGTTAGTTTGTCGACTCTGGTTGTATGGTCATTCTTGACTTTAGCTCTTGTTTTGATTAGGATCCTCACACAGATGCTTTACTTGTTGTGGGCCCTCGGCGCTATAACTACCAAGCCCTCTATGAGCTTGACTGGCTTCAGCTTCCCTCTGATGACACCGTTGCCAGTCTCTCCGCCTCTCCTCGTCTACCAACTCTTTGTGGCATCATCCATCATCTTGGTCACTCATGTGGCTCTCGTCTGTCATCCTTAGTACGATGTGGCCTTCTTGCATATGTCTCTAGAGGTGTGTCTTTAGACTATCAGGTTTGTCGGCTTTGCAAACAGGTTTAGTTACCTTTCCTTCGAATTAATCCAAACCATCCTCCCATGATGATCTTTGTACTCATAACATTCTTGGGGAGGGACACCAAAATCACCTATGTCTAACAACTCTGATCCACATGTATCGTATTCATGATTATATCCATATGGGGCACATGCAAGCTACTAAGCTTAGATCAAAACATCACAAATCCAAGTGCCAAAGTTATCTCCATCCTAGAATCCAAGTAGCTATATCATTTAACCTAAAGGAAACACGAGTTGTGCTACTCCAAGATCCTTGTTCCCTTACTGCTAATCCAATGCTCCAATAATCCACCATTCCCATAATCATGATTGATGTTGCTAAGTCTCATCTAGCCTAAAGGAAACAAAAGTTGTGTTACTTCAAAATCCTTGTTTCCTTACTACTAATCCAATCCCAGATGCTCCAATAATCCACCAATTATCATAATCAAGATTGATGCTGCAAACTCTCATCTAACCTATATAAATCCGATATATATCCAAGGTTTATCATACTACACCCTAAAGTTCTCAAACTTCATCAATCTCCAAAAGTGTGAATTTAACACAAAGCAATCCACCAACATCATAACCATGATTTAAATAAACCCCAAATTCATTGTTATCTAAATCCAATATAAACCACAAAGTTCTATTGACGGACTATGGATCCTTATGTGTACTATTGAAGTTACTTATCCATCGTGAAATTTGGTTCAAGATCACAATCACCTAACTAAATCCAAATTGTTCCCAGATTAATTAAAGATCTGTTTATCCACCAATATAATAATCATCATGCTCAACTAGACCTAAAATCTCATAATCCACCAAAAATCTTTGACTATCTCCTGAATATCACTTCTACATCACCACCAGACTCCAATCATAGCTCCTCAAAACAACTTACGTATGGCACCACCCAACTTGGCGCATGTTGGGGCTTAAGGATGTAAAATGATTAACTCACACAATCTCATGTTGGGCTTTATTATAGGCAAAAGTTGTTGGTGCTTAAGCGGTGCTCTTACAATTCCATACATTAACCACATTGATATAAGTCCATGCTATCAGAACTTTTAGAGCTAGGTTGGGTTTCTTGGGCTAGATTTCGTTCAGAGAAAGGCTTAAGCTTCAGAGAGCAGAAACTCTAAATAAGTTGCACTTGGTACAGTTAAAGGCCTAGACTAGAGCACAACACGACTTCTATCTCTGCAACCTCACCCACACAACAAAATAGCTGTGGCACCTCACTCCACAACAACCATGTCACGCCATCCCGAGTAGTAGATCCACGTGCAGACATCGGATATGCCCACAACCGTCCACCAATCGCGGCTGACACACGAGCATAGGGTGGATGATGCCTTTCTCCTCCAAGTGCCCTCTTCATGCCTCCTCGCTTCCCCTATCATCATCCCCTCACCGCTCAACTCTAGGTTCAAAATCTGACGATGGCGGCAGCAGTCCACTCCCAACGACAGTTTCACCGTTTCGCCCACACCCCTCGTGCACTCTCTGCTCCATGCCAATCCGGTTGGGCATCCTTTGCTTGGCTACGGGTTGCTTTGTGTGCTGCCTCGATCCCACAACCCGTCTTCCCCTGCTGGGCGCCGCCATAGTCGAACGCTCAAGCACCACCTAACGGCAGAGCAAGAGCAGGGGCTGTCGGCGCCGCAATGTCTAATCCACATGATGTGTGCACGACGCTACCTGTCGCCGGGGCCAAGGGCCCCCAACAAGGGAACGTAGGATGCGACATCAAGTCCGTGACACGTTACCCGCATACAAGGGAAGGACGCCAAGAAAGATCGACGAGGAACAAAAATTGCACGACTTCGACACCCACTTCTAGTTTCATCGCCTGGTGCTTCTTCGTCTGATTCTTCCAGTTTGTCGACCATTCGACCTCCAGATTCTCATGTTCATGTTCTTAGGAACTTCCCTCCCAGTCGATAGTCGAGGCACTCTTAGCACTTCGTCTTTTCATGTTCCTAGTTTTGCTCATGTTCCTCGACCCGTGCAACTCATTTCAGGTTGTTAGTTTGTCGACTCTGGTTGTATGGTCATTCTTGACTTTAGCTCTTGTTTTGATTAGGATCCTCACACAGATGCTTTACTTGTAGTGGGCCCTCGGCGCTATAACTACCAGGCCCTCTATGAGCTTGACTGGCTTCACCTTCCCTCTGATGACACCGTCGCCAATCTCTCCGCCTCTCCTCGTCTACCAACTCTTTGTGGCATCATCCATCGTCTTGGTCACTCATGTGGCTCTCGTCTGTCATCCTTAGTTCGATGTGGCTTCTTGCATATGTCTCTAGAGGTGTGTCTTTAGACTATCAGATTTGTCGGCTTTGCAAACATGTTCAGTTACCTTTCCTTCAAATTAATCCAAACCATCCTCCCATGATGATCTTTGTACTCATAACATTCTTGGGGAGGGACACCAAAATCACCTATGTCTAACAACTCTGATCCACATGTATCGTATTCATGATTATATCCATATGGGGCACATGCAAGCTATTAAGCTTATATCAAAACATCACAAATCCAAGTGCCAAAGTTATCTCCATCCTAGAATCCAAGTAGCTATATCATTTAACCTAAAGGAAACACGAGTTGTGCTACTCCAAGATCCTTGTTCCCTTACTGCTAATCCAATGCTCCAATAATCCACCAATTATTATAATCATCATTGATGCTGCAAACTCTCATCTAACCTATATAAATCCGATATATATCCAAGGTTTATCATACTACACCCTAAAGTTCTCAAACTTCATCAATCTCCAAAAGTGTGAATTTAACACAAAGCAATCCACCAACATCATAACCATGATTTAAATAAACCCAAATTCATTGTTATCTAAATCCAATATAAACCACAAAGTTCTATTGACGGACTATGGATCCTTATATGTACTATTGAAGTTATTTATCCATCGTGAAATTTGGTTCAAGATCACAATCAGCTAACTAAATCGAAATTGTTCCCAGATTAATTAAATATCTGTTTATCCACCAATATAATAATCACCATGCTCAACTAGACCTAAAATCTCATAATCCACCAAAAATCTTTGACTATCTCCTGAATATCACTTCTACATCACCACCAGACTCCAATCATAGCTCCTCAAAACAACTTCCGTATGGTACCCACCCAACTTGGCGCATGTTGGGGCTTAAGGATATAAAATGATTAACTCACACAATCTCATGTTGGGCTTTATTCTAGGCAAAAGTTGTTGGTGCTTAAGCGGTGCTCTTACAATTCCACAAGTTAAGCACATCGATGTAAGTCCATGCTATCAGAACTTTTATAGCTAGGTTGGGTGTCTTGGACTAGATTTGGTTCAGAGAAAGGCTTAAGCTTGAGAGAGCAGAAACTCTAAATAAGTTGCACTTGGTACAGTTGAAGGCCTAGACTAGAGTGCAACACGACTTCTATCTCTCCAAACTCATCCACACAACAAAATAGCTTTGGCACCTCACTCCGCAACGACCATGTCATGGCATCCCGAGTAGTAGATCCACGTGCAGACATCGGATATGCCCACAACCGTCCACCATCGCGGCTGACGCACGAGCATAGGGTGGATGATTGCCTTTCTCCTCCATGTTCCTCGACCCGTGCAACTCATTTCAGGTGGTTAGTTTGTCGACTCTAGTTGTATGGTCATTCTTGACTTTAATTCTTGTTCTAATTAGGATCCTCACACGAATGCTTTACTTGTTGTGGGCCCTCGGCGCTATAACTACCAGGCCCTCTATGAGCTTGACTGGCTTCACCTTCCCTCTGATGACACCGTCGCGAGTCTCCCTGCCGCTCCTCGTCTATCGACTCTTTGTGGCATCATCGTCTTGGTCACTCATGTGGCTCTCGTGTGTCATCCTTAGTTCAATGTGGCCTTCTTGCATATGTCTCTAGATGTGTGTCTTTAGACTATCAAGTTTGTCGGCTTTGCAAACAAATTCAGTTACCTTTCCTTCGAATTAATCCAAACCATCCTCCCATGATGATCTTGTACTCATAACATTCTTGGGGAGGGACACAAAAATCACCTATGTCTAACAACTCTGATCCACATGTATCGTATTCATGATTATATCCATATGGGGCACATGCAAGCTACTAAGCTTAGAGCAAAACATCATAAATCTGAGTGCTAAAGTTATCTCCATCCTAGAATCCAAGTAGCTATATTATTTAACCTAAGGGAAACACAAGTTGTGCTACTCCAAGATCCTTGTTTCGTTACTACTAATCCAATCTCATATGCTCCAATAATCCACCATTTTAATAATCATGATTTATGTTGCTAAGTCTCATCTAGACTAAAGGAAACACAAGTTGTGTTAGTTCAAAATCCTTTTTATCCTGTTCACTTGATGTTTGGGGTCAAGCTCGCTTTGCCTTGAAAGCAGGCTATTGCTACTATATTATCTCTTGACACACATGGATGTTGTTGTCGAAATCGCTACAGTAGCCGCTAATCTGAAGAAGTTCAGAGAGAGGCAGAAGGAAGAAGACAGTAGTTTTTGTGCCGCACCACAAGCTGCAGCGTTTTCTGTTATTTCCATCTGCTATATCTCTTGTTACAGCAGTTGTCAACTCGCTAGCTACCTCCCGATCCGCTGGCCATGATCCGATTCTGCCGTGCCATCCCACGGCCTCGTCACACAGCTATTGCGGATCGGGAGAACAGGTAAACCGCGGGATCGTGTGCAGAGTGCAGCACGCCCGTCCTAGCTACTTGCACGCGCCACATGCGGCCATGCATTATTAACAAAAAACAAAGCTAACTATCGTGACAATAGAGATTACAGAAAGCTAACATTTCACCCCCTTAATCTCTTTGTCCATCTCCAATCTTAGCCACTCCCAGACGCTGCCGCAGCTCGATGAACTGCACCCTGCCCAACGCCTTCGTCAGAAGGTCAGCTAGTTGGTCCTTGGTGCCCACATGATCAATTTGCACTTTTCCGGCATCCATACAGTCACGGATATAGTGAAACTTGATGTCAATTTGCTTGCTGCGGTCATGGTGAACAGGGTTTTTGCTTAGCTCAATCGCTGATTTATTGTCCACCATCAGTTTGAAGCTCTTCGGTGTTTCTCCCTTCATGTCTGCTAGCAGACTGTTGAGCCATACACCCTGACAAGTAGCTGCGCAAGCTGCCACATATTCTGCTTCACAAGAGGAGAGAGCGACAATTCTCTGTTTCTGGGAGCTCCATGTGATCAGATTCTTACCAAGGAAGAAGACCTGACCTGAAGTGCTCTTCCGATCTCCAACATCTCCCCCGTGATCAGAATCACTGAACCCAAGCAAGTGTGCATCGCCATTTCCTGCTCTGTAGGTACAGCCATAGCTCATTGTGCCCTTTATGTAACGCAGAATTTGTTTGACGGCTGCCCAATGATGAGTACTTGGCTTCTCCATGAAACGGCTGACAATCCCAACTGCATGAGCTATGTCAGGACGGGTATTTACCAGGTAGCGAAGACTGCCAATAACTCTGCGATACAGTGTTGCATCTGCAGGTTTACCCCCGTCTTCCTTGATCAGCTTCAGTCTGCACTCCATGGGAGTGGTGCAGCTGTTGCAATCACTCATACCGGCCACTTCCAGGATCTTTCCGGCGTAGCTCTGCTGTTTGAGTGTGATCACCCCATCTCCTTGTTCCACTTCTATGCCCAGATAGTAACTGAGACGGCCAAGATCGCTCATCTGAAATAATTGGCACATCTGTCGCTTGAATTCCTCGATCTCTGTCAGGCTTGTCCCTGTGATGACAAGATCATCTACATAGACACCCACCAGCAAGAAGGATTGCTTGTCACCGCGGTGATACACTGCATGCTCGAGAGGGCTGCGAGTAAAACCCAATGACGCCATGGAATCATCAAACTTTGCATACCATGCTCGTGGAGCCTGTCGCAGGCCATACAGTGCCTTCCGCAACTTCAACACACTCTGCTCTTTGCCAGCGATGACGTATCCCGGCGGTTGTGCCACGTAAACCTCTTCACTGAGCTCGCCATTCAGAAATGCCGACCTTACGTCCATGTGATGAACTTCCCAACCGGAGTGCGCGGCGAGCGCGAGCAGCAGTCTGACAGTTTCCATCCGTGCCACGGGAGCGAAAACTTCCTCAAAGTCCACCCCCTGACGCTGTACATATCCCTTGGCGACAAGACGGGCTTTGTGCTTGACGATGTTGCCCGCCGGATCGCGCTTGACTCGGTACACCCACTTGAGCCCGATTGCTTTGTGTCCGGCAGGCAGCGAGACAAGCTCCCAGGTGTTGTTGTCGTTGATGGACTGCATCTCGCTGTCCATGGCGCCCTTCCATGCCTTGTCCGTGAGGGCCTCGTCCACATCCCGCGGCTCCTCGGCACTGAACAAGCAGCGCACGAGCAAGCAGCAGTCGAACTGGTCGTAGACGGCCTCCTCCTCCGTGTTTGCCATCACCTCGGACGTCCGCCGGTAGCGGCGTGGTTGCCCACTCTCCACGTCACACCCGTCGTCGTGCGTGAGTGGCGTGACCCACTTTGCATCTCGAGTCGCCACGGGTGTGTTCAACTCTGGCGAATTTGGCTCCGCCGCTGGAGTGGAGGGCCCGGCGTCATGCGTGCCCGGAGTGCGCGACACCGGCGTCGCGGGCGCCGCGGTCGTCACGGAGCGCGGCGTGCAGGTGAACGTCTCTCCCGTGTCGACCTCCGTGATGCCGTGCTCTGTGATGTACTCGACGGTGAATGTGCGCGGCGCGCTGACCACGCTCGGCGCGCTGTGAGCCTCCCAGTTCCACGGCCTGCTCTCCTCGAACAGCACATCACGCGTCACCTGCACCTTGTTAGTACTGGGATCATACACCCTGTCCCCTTTTGTGCCTTCTTCGTAGCCAACAAACACCATGGGCGTTGAGCGATCGGAGAGCTTTGTGATGCCGGGGCCGGTTCTCTTGACATGCACCGTGCAGCCAAATGTGCGCATGTGCTGCACCGTGGGCGGTCGTCCGCGCCATGCTTCGTATGGCGTCACTCCGGTGAGGCTTCTCGTCGGCGTCCTGTTGAGGATGTACACGGCCGTCCTCACCGCCTCCGCCCAGAAGAGCGCCGGCATGGCCATGCTCTTTAGCATGCACCGTGCCATCTCGACGACGGTTTGGTTGCGGCGTTCGACAACCCCATTTTGTTGGGGCGTGTACGGGGCCGTGGTGAAGTGCTTGACGCCGTGGTTGATGCAGAACTTCGCAAACTCGCCGGAGTTGAACTCGCCGCCCCGGTCCGACCGGAACGCGCGCAGTTTGCACTGCCCCTCCGCCTCGGCTATGGCCTTGATCCGTTTGAAACGGTCGAACGCTTCATCCTTCGACTTCAGAAGCTCCACCCACATATAGCGGCTGTGATCGTCAACGACGAGGATAAAATACTTGTTACCTCTCGGCGTCGCCGGCGATATCGGACCGCACAAGTCGGTGTGGACGAGCTCCAGGCCCTTTTCCGCTCGGTACTCCGTGGCCCGCGGGAACGACGATCTGTGCTGCTTCCCGAGCACGCAACCATCGCAGTACTCCGCCACGCGGTCGATCTCCGGCATGCCCTTGACCATGCCCTTGGTGGACATGGCACGCAGCGCCCGGAAGTGAAGATGACCCAGGCGTGCATGCCACCGCCAGGTCACGTCGTTGCTCTTCGAGAGCAAACAGGTGGGCGTGTCGATCGTGAGTACGCCGGTGTACAGGCGCGTCGCCGTGCGCTTGACGCGGGCTAGGACGCGCCGCGCTGAATCCTGGATCGTCATGATGCCGTCCTTGATGTCGACCGTGCACCCGCCCTCATCGAGCTGACCCACGGAGAGTATGTTACTCCGCAGGCTCGGGATGTAGAACACCCCAGTGAGTGCCCGCTGGTCACCACTCTGGCCGCGGAACACGACGGAGCCACGTCCGCGTATCGCCACGGTCGATCCGTCCCCGAACTTGACAGTGCCATGCACGGTCTCGTCCAGCGTTGCGAACACGTGCCGCTCGCCAGTCATGTGGCTGCTCGCCCCTGTGTCGAAGTACCACACGCCCTCCGGCGATGGCGCGGGGACGAGCTTCTCCTCGTTGAGGTAGACGGCCTACGGCGCGACGACGTGGGTGGTGCTGATGCCGGTGACCATGGCCATGAACAGGCCCTGGTCGTGTTCGTCGCCGGCGCGCACTAAGTTGGCCTGTTCTCGCTTGCCCGCTTGTTCCTGCTCCCGCAGCCAGGTCCTGCACTCCTTCTTCTAGTGCCCCGGGATGCCACAATGGTGGCACTTTCCTTTCTTTTTCTTGCCGCCGGATCCGCCAGAGCCGCCTGACCCGGCGTTGCCCGGTGTGCTCTTGCCAGCGCCCTGGGCCTTGGCCTTGCCGGTCGCCTTGCTCTTGCTGGTGTTGCCGCCGCCACCGCTTGACGACGAGCCTCCGCCGCCGCCTGCCTTCTCACAGGCCAGCCACTCCTCATGAGTGAGCAAGAGACGCCCGGCGTTCTGCGCTCCATCTTCGAGGTCGTAGTGGTCCTCGCAGGCGGAGAGGCGGCCGACGAGCTCCTCGATGGTCATGGTTTTCAGATCGATCAGGGACTCGATCGCCATGGCCATCGGGCGGTACCTCCGCGGCACCACGCGAAGAAATTTCTGCACCGCCTTGTGTTCGGAGACCGTGTCGCCGTACAGCTCCAGATCGGCGACAAGGGCCGAAAGCCGCAGCCCGAAGTCCTCGACGGACTCGCCGTCCTTGAACCTGAGATCTTCGAACTCCCGCCGGCGCACCTGCGCCTTGGCCTCGCGGGCGCGCTCGCTGCCCATGCGCATGGTCTTGATTGTCTCCCATGCCTTCTTCGTTGTGTCCTTGGCGGCCAACACGCGCAGCATCTCCGGCGGGACGCCGGTAAGAAGGATCTGCAGCGCGCGCCGATCATCATTCTCGTCGGCGGCGTCGCCGGTCACCGCAGGCCAGACGCGGGCGACCTGCAGCTTTACCTGCATCACCAGCGCCCACTCCTGGTAGTTGGTGCGCGTCAGCATCATCGACGTCCCCGTCTCCTCGCGCACGACGCGCTCCACCACGCGGACCTCGCCGCTGCCGCTGCCGGTGAGGCGCGCGAGCGGCGCCTTGGACGACGGTGACTTGCTCTTCTTCTCCTCCGTTTCCGAGTCCGACATGACCGCAGTGGATCAAACACCACTCGATCAACCAGGCGCAAGATCAAACACCTGCTGCTCTGATACCAACTGTTGTTGTCGAAATCGCTACAGTAGTCGCTAATCTGAAGAAGTTCAGAGAGAGGCAGAAGGAAGAAGACAGTAGTTTTTGTGCCGCACCACAAGCTGCAGCATTTTCTGTTATTTCCATCTGCTATATCTCTTGTTACAGCAGTTGTCAACTCGCTAGCTACCTCCCGATCCGCTGGCCATGATCCGATTCTGCCGTGCCATCCCACGGCCTCGTCACACAGCTATTGCGGATCGGGAGAACAGGTAACCCGCGGGATCGTGTGCAGAGTGCAGCACGCCCGTCCTAGCTACTTGCACGCGCCACATGCGGCCATGCATTATTAACAGAAAACAAAGCTAACTATCGTGACAATAGAGATTACAGAAAGCTAACAATGGATATATTTTATGCGTTCTTGTAGTGAGGTCTTATCTATTTGTAAGAAGTTTGCAGGAATGCTTCATACCCTTTCTTCCACTCGTATCTGTGTCTTTCACGCAGATTTTACTTGTGATTTTATCTATTGTTTGTTACGCGGATACCTTGCTGAGCAGGGCACACTTGCTCGGTTCTCTTAGTGTGGACAAGATGCTCGGAATGTTGTTGAGAGCAAGCATCGTCACCTTCTTGAGGAGGCTCATACGTTGAAGATCGTTGCCTCTCTTCCACCACACTTTTGGGTTGAGGTTGTTTCTACTTCCAACTACCTCATCAACATTCAACCTTCCTTGCTTAGTAGGATGACATTCATCTCGAGCGTATTTCTAGTCGTTCCCATGACTACTCATCGCTTCGTTTGTTTGATTGTGTTTGCTACATTCTTGTTGCCCCCCACCCCCACCCCCGTGAACACACCAAACTGACTGCTCGGTCTGTTGAATGTGTCTTCTTGGGTTACAGTGATGAGCACAAGGGCTATCGGTGTTGGGATCCTGTCGGTCGGTGGATGCGCATTTCTCGGGATGTGAATTTTGATGAGTCTCGTCCTTTCTATCCATGCTTATCCTCTCCTTTGGCCTCCCCCGTCAAGGATATTTATTTCCTAACTTTTTCCCAATACACCTATCACCCATGTATTGCCCTTGTCTACCCAAACCACCGTGTCTTCCCATACTATTGTTATAGACCCCACGTCGTCGTCACCTGCGGCTTTTCTTGGTGATTCCCCCTCGTACTCTTTTTACTACATTGGTCGCCAGCGTGTCGTGGATTCTTCATATGTGCCATCCTGGACTATTATGTCTCCTTCTGTTGGCAACCCACCTCCTTCGGCTCAACCTGCTTATGGCTTCCGCGGTTGCCCGCTTCCGCCTATTGTCCGCTATGGGTGTTCTGACGCTGCTCTTCTCGAGACGACTTCTTACCGAGTCGTCGTGTTCTTCCCGAACGACGGCATGTGATGGCATAGGAGATTGCTGCTCTTGAGCGCACCGACATGTGGGATCGCATTAAGATTGCTGCTCTTGAGCGCACCGACTCGTATCTGTGTCTTTCACGCAGATTTTACTCGTGATTTTATCTGCCATTTGTTATGTGGATTCCTTGCTGAGCAGGGCACACTTGCTCGGTTCTCTTAGCGTGGACATGATTCTCGGAATATTATTGTTGAGAGCAAGCATCGTCACCTTCTTGAGGCGGCTCATACATTGAGGATTGTTGCCTCTCTTCCACCACACTTTTGGGTTCATTAATCAACATTCAGCCTTCCTTGCTTAGTAGGATGACATTCATCTCGAGCGTATATCTGGCTGTTCCCGTGACTACTCATCGCTTCGTTCGTTTGATTGTGTTTGCTACACTCTTGTTGCCCCCGCCACCCCCGTGAACAACCAAACTAACTGCCCGGTGCTTATCCCATCACGTGTAACTTGTAAGTGGGTCTACAAAGGTTTTGACTCAAATGGTTCTCTTGAGTGTTACAAAGCTCGTCTTGTGACCCATGGCTTTTAGCAGGAACATGGTTGTGACTACGATGAGACATTTGCTCCTATGGCACGCATGACCACTCTTCGCACACTTCTCAGTGTGATATTTGTTCGCCACTGGTCTGTCTCTCAGCTTGATTCCAACAATGCATTTTTTTAATGGTGATCGCGGCGGCGAGTGCTCACGATCCTGCATTTTATGTCCACCTTTAGCTCATGGTCGAACTCTTATGCTATATGTCGATGCATGATCATCACTGCGACGACGTTGAGTGGATTGCCTTTGTGAATACTCGTCTTAGTGAATAGTTTCTATGTCTGGTCTTTGGTCTTATTTCCTACTTCCTTGGGATTGAGGTTTCTTCTACCTCTGATGGCTTCTTTATTTCCCAAGAGGGTTAGAAAGGAGGGGTATTAAGAATGTCAAAGGGGATGTCAATATCAAGCAAATAAGGCATAGCTTAACCCTAGCTAACTTAGCATAGCAATACTAGTAAAACAATACTTTATGCATGAAAAATAATTCGGAGTGTGCAATGCAAATATGGGTTCAACATGATTTGAGTAGGTTCCTTGCCTCGCTCGGCAAAGTCTTCAATGCTTTTGGTCACTCCTCGAACATCCTTGAATCTTCCAAAAAACAACATTTTCTACTCACTGAAAAAATAAATAAAAAAGCACACAATCAATAGACAGTACATGCAAATGGCTCCAAAATTTAGAAAAGTGGTATTAAACTATTAATGGAAAAACACCATCAGCATCCGTGCGAGCACACGCACAAAGCAAAGCTCGATGCTTTCACTCGCTGCACTATACTAGGACAGGTGTGGTTTCTTCACTAGAGAAACAATGCATATATGGTTCAGACTTTTTCAGACAACTAAATTGCAACATCACATTCTAATTTCTAACCTCCCGAGTGCAAAACATCAAGTCTGTTCAGGTTGGAATATGACTAGTATTACCCACAGACATGTTTTAATTTTGTGGATTTTTTCACTCCATGCACTATGCTGGAAGCAGACAGAAGTTTCACTGGAGAAGCATTGTACAGGTTTCAGACTTCCTCACAAAATAGTTTGCCTGAATGCAAACGTGTCATGTCTGTTCAACTAGGATTACTCACAGCTAGAATCAAGACCTAAGACCGCACAGCAGGCCTCAACATGGGAGGTTGAAGAGGGAGAAAAGCAACCACACAAGATCAGCCATGACTTGGGACAGCTTTCCTCCGGTACTTGTGATTGAAAGGGAGGACATCACCGGAGAAAAAGAGAGAATATGTCAAGAGGAAGGAGAAAAGGCATGCATCATCTCAACACCATCCCGTTCAGATAGGCTAGTGGAGAAATTATGCGGAGTATGCAACTGCTCCGATCTGTCCCAACTAATCACACGCAGGAAAACAAAATTGCAAACAAATCTACTTGGGATTTGGGTCTGATTTGTCGCATTGTAGAGAGAAATGAAGATGAGGGCGGCGTCGTGGAGCGGGTAGGCGAGCTTCTTCACCTCAAGCGACTAAGCTGCCAGTTCGTGGCCGCCTGCGCAGCAAGCATAGACGCAATTCCGTCGCCTGAATCCATGGCGTGAGACGAGACGAGAGGAGACGAGAAGAGGGGGGACGCTAGCCGGACCTGCGGGGAGAGATGAGGGCGAGAAGGTGCTTGAGGGCGTCGAGCTTGTCGCCGTCGAAGCGGGAGTCGAAGAGCGCCGGGACCCGGGATGGCGGCGCCGTCCGGGTCGTCGTAGAGGTGCGCGTCCGCTCCACCGCCCACGACGCTGCCGCGCCGCTGGCCCGCATCCCGCACATCTCCGAGTAAGACACTCGATAGGCGGCGAGGCTGCATGGCGCGGATCTTGCGTGCTCGAGGCGGCGAACGCGGCGGCGAGGCGGCGCGGCGCGGATCTTGGCAGCCGCCGCGTTTCGCCGGGTCCGTCCGTTCACGGGAGCGTGATGGGTACACATGGAGCGGGCCGAAATTTGTATAACCTGGGCCGTCCACGAGGAGGACTGGGTCATATTTTCTGTGGGCTTGGTCCACGTACATCCATCCGATGAAATATATAGTGAGCACACGGTGAGGTGTGAGGGCATTAATCTGAACCGCGAGAACTATACCTCGCTTATGGAGAGAGTATCAACCAGGAAAATCCTGCGCGCCGCTCATTGCACGCAAATTCTGTTCTGGAGTGTCAAACAATGTTTGTGTTTTCAAATTTTGTTGGGGAGATTCAAAAAAAGTTCCCATTTTTAAAAAATGTTCACGTATCAAGAAACTGTTTTGCCATTCAAAAAATTTATGAGTTTTCTAAAAATGTTCGTATTTTCAATTTTTTGGGGGGATTTTAAAAATTCTTTTTGTTTCTAGAACAGGAAATTGTTCGCAATTTTCAAAATTTGTTCATGCTTCGATTTTTGTTTTGGAGTTTGAAAAATGCTGGTGTTTTCAAAATTTGTTTGGCAGATTAAATAAAATTCCCATTTTTCAAAAATATTCGCGTATGAAAAAACTGTTTTGCCATTAAAAAATGTTCGTGTTCTTAATTTTTTGGGGGGAGTTTAAAAATTGTTTCAGTTTCCTGAATTTTTTTTGTGTTTTCCGAAATGTTTGAGTTTTTTTCAAATATACGCAATTTCAAAAAGTGTTCGTGGTTTTATACAATATTCACTTTTTCTCCTAAATAATATTATGCGTTCAAAATTTGGGAAACGTTCATATCCGCACTTAGTTTGGTTCTTAAGAATCTGTGCTGCGAATTATAACAAATAGTTCGCTAGCTCAAGTGGTTGGAGTAGTACTTGTTAAGCAGGAGGTCTAGTGTTCGAATGCGTATTCTTTTTTGCGAGCGAGTGCTGTACTTTCTTCGCTAGCTGGAACGAGAGAGCCACGTGCGCTTGTACGTTCTCTCGACAATTTGCCGCAGTTAGCGGCAAATAGGAGCTCCCTATCAACCATCTCCTTTTTTTTTTTGAGACAATCCACGCGAAGCTTTATTTAAACCGACCCAATGTTCAGAGGTACAAAAGAGAGATTACTAGGGTGTCCTAACCAAACATGACGGCCCACCCCTAAACTTAAAACATGCTTCGCTAGATTGTGAGCCTCGAAATTCGAGCTCTTGAACTCATGAACAAAACTACATCTACTAAAAGAAGAGCTTTGGTCTATTATTTCATGTAAGATCGCCCCGTAGCTAGCCGGGTTCTTCTGTTTGATATCATCTATCACGGTCTTGCAGTCTGATGCAACATGGATGCTCTGTATGTTTAGATCATCAGCAAGTGCCAGTGCTTCCCGGACAGCAAGAGCTTCAAGAGTCGGCGGGTCAAAAATGCCCTTCACCACTATCGCTGATGCACCTTGAAAGTTTCCATCATGATCACGGCATATTGCTACTTACTCCTCGTCTCCGACTCTATGGTACTGCCGCATCCACATTAATCTTTAACATTGTTTCAGGAGGCTTGATCCAACGATTTGGCCTACCTTCTCGTTGTTCCGGTGGTTGTCTTCCTATCTCTTCCAGTGTGTGAAGATATCTCAGAAAAGTTTGAATATACTGATGTGTAGCGTGTTGACTCTGGAAAATGCCCTCATATATTGCCTTGCGCCTTGCCTTCCATACTGACCATAGAGTTACAGCCAGAAGAACAAGCTCATTCTGAGGTAATTGATCTTGCATCGCAAAGAGCCAATTCCTCGCATTTGTATCAGTATTTGTACTCATTTGTTCAACTAGAGTTTCCTCCGACATAGGCCAAATGCACCGGGACATGGTGCAGTCCAAAAGTGTGTGCCTCCAAGAATCAGCACAGCCACATAATGCGCATAGATGCGTGCTCGACATGTTGCGATGATGCTCCCTATCAACCATCTCATCTGAAGCTTTTCCCTGCACCCTACAGTATTGGGCCAGCATGTTCATCCACTCGCCAAGTTTGATATGTTCGCACGGTTTTTCCCTTTTCCTTTGTTTTCTTTTTTATTTTGGTTTTCTCTAATTCTTTTATGGTTTTTGGTTATCTGTGTTTCTCCAGTTTTATTGTTTTCATCAAAATTTTCATTTCTTTATTGGTTTCCCTGGGTTTTTTTTTCTTTCCTTTGTTTTCCTTTATTTTCTTTAGTTTCCCTTTTTTTCTTCATTTTTCCTTTTTCTCCTATTTTTTGCTTATTTTTTCTGTTTTCCAATGGGTTTTCTTTGGTTTTCTTTGGTTTTCCTTTGTTTCTTCCTCGGTTTATCTCTTTTTTCTATTATACTTCTCTTTTCTCTTGTGTTTCTCCCTGTTTTCTTTGCTTTCTTATGTTTCTTCGTCGCTTTTCATCATTTTTGTTCATTCTTCGACACATATCTAACACAGTGTACATTTCTGGTGTACACGTGGAACATTTTCTGGATGCATGTTCTACATTTCTAAAATACTCGATGTGTATTTTTTCTTAAAAAAACATGTTATGAACACTTTTTAAAATAAATGGTTAACAATTTTCTAATACATGCTGAACATTTCTTTATTTTAATAAACATTTTTGTAAACTGTGTGAACATTTTCTTGATGTCTATTTTTTTCATACACATTTGTACATTTTTCGTATACATTAAAATATTTTTATATAGATATTTAATATTTCCTAAATATATGGCCAACATTTTTGATAGCTTATATTTTTTTATGTCTAAAGTTTCTATACATATTTTTTTTAAAAAGATTGTGTACACGAGGAACATTTTTTATATACACATTTAATATTTTGGAAATACATGATTGTCATTTTTATTTAAAAAATCCAAATACATGATTAACATTTTTCTTAAACATATATTTTTTATATATACTTTTGCCATACACATTCTAGATTTTTGTATACATCGGGAACGGTTTTTGTATACACATTTAACATAGTCCAGATACATGAATAAAAAAATTTAAAACTTATTTTTTATGTCTATTTCTTTCCATACACATTGTAAAATTTTGTATAAATTTTTCGTACACATCAAAAACATTTTTTCAATACACATTTAACTTTTTGAATGCATAATTGTCATTTTTCAAAAAAAATTGAAACCTTTTTATATCTACTTTTTTTTCATACTCATTGTACATTTTCTGTATATATCAAAAACAGTTTCCTATACACATTTAACATTTTCTAAATGCATGATTAACATTTTTAACTTGATAGCATTCAATGTGCCCTTTGCTTTTTTTAAGTGGAATGTGCCCTTTGTTATGACTACAATGTGGAAGACAGAATGCATTTATTCTTCAGCTTCAGTCAAGGCTTCTGGTGGAGTATTGATATGGAATGGAACACTGATGGAACATATATTCTGTGACCATTGATGCTAGATACAGATACCAATAGGAATTCTTCATGGAAATCTTAATTATTGGATGTCGGTCCATATGGAAGTAGAGAAATGGCAGAATATTTGAGAATAAGCAATGCCCATTGATGCATGCAAGCAGGATTTCAGGAACAGTTTTCACCTCACAATGATCAGGGCTAACTCTAGTATCAAGGAGAATGTGATGTCAAGGATTGATAGTGTGTAATAGGACCTTTTTTATTTTTAACCCTGACATGCTTGTACATATCCATTGAACTATTGTAATACCTCTCATTTTCTAACTATAAATGAAAAAAATCACATTAGGGGTTTCCCTATCATTTTCTGTAAATTTTGATAACAGATATATTCAGAATATTTCAAAATACAAGAAAAATTAAAAAACAAAACCAAAAATGAATGCAAATGTAAAAAAATGGGGAAAAAAAAGCTTTGAAGGTCTGTCCATGCTGGGCCGGCCCAATTGGGAGGCTGCCTTCAGCGAGATGTCCTATCTTGCTTGAAGCGAGGCATAGGTGCGCCTAATCTCAACTCCAGCCGTCTCCTCCCCCAAATTCCTTGTCGGAGTGCAGCCTCCTCCTTAGCATTCCTTCCTTTCTCCTCCCTTCTAGCCTCGTCGTGCCATCCCACGAGTGTAAGGTCACTTAAAGTCGAGGTTTGTGAGCATGGGAGGAGGCGTTAGCTGGTGCCCAACATGGGAGAAGGAGGAGGGTGTCGCGCATTGATGCTTCACCGCCGTTTCCTACGCCAGAGACGAGTGCCGGGACGGCAGGCGAAAGTAGTACTCACGATGGAGGCAGAGCGGACGCCGGTTGGTTGCAACGAGTAAGTTGTACCTAGAAAGTTTCCACATTGTGGATGTAGTGGATTTCTGATACGTCCATGTTGCATCATGATTTTGTACTATTATTTATAATGTTTTTATGAATAATAATGCTTTTTGGAGTAATTCTAATATATTTTCTATCATAATATGCAAGGTTCACACAAAGAGGGAGAATGCCGGCAGCTGGAATTCAGGACCTAAAAAAGCTATGTCAGAGTTAACTATTCTCACATCTCCAAATGAGCTGAAACTTCACGGAGAATTATTGTGGAATATTTAAGAAATATTGGATCAAATAACTACCGGAGGGGGGTCACCTGGTGAACACAAGACACCAGGGTGCACCAGGCCCCCCAGGCGCACCCTAGTGGGTTGTGCTCAGCCTAGCCCACCTCTGGTGCCCATCTTCTGGTATATAGGTCATTTTGACCTAGAAAAAAAATCAGGGGAGGGCTTTCGGGACGAAGCGCCGCCGTCTCAAGGCAAAACTTGGGGAGCGATTCCGCTAGGGGAACTTCCCTCCCGAAGGGGGAAGTCGAAGCCATTGTCATCATCAACAACCCTCTCATCTTTGGGAGGCAATCTCCATCAATATCTTCAACAGCACCATTTTCTTTAAAACCCTATTCTATCTCTTGTGTTCAATCTTTGTACCGGAACCTCAGATTGGTACCTGTGGGTGATTAGTAGTGTTGATTACATCTTGTAGTTGATTACTATATGGTTTATTTGGTGGAAGATTATATGTTCAGATCCATTATGCTATTTAGTACCCCTCTGATCTTGAGCATGATTATCATTTGTGAGTAGTTCATTTTGTTCTTGAGGTCACGAGAGAAGTCATGTTGCAAGTAATCATATGAACTTGATATGTGTTCGATATTTTGATGATATGTATGTTCTGATTCCCTTGGTGGTGTCATGTGAACGTCGACTACATAGCACTTCACCATATTTGGGCCTAAGGGAATGGATTGTGGAATAGTTATTAGATGATGGGTTGCTAGAATGACAGAAGTTTAAACCCTAGTTTATGCGCTACTTCCTAAGAGAACGGTTTGGATCCAAAAGTTTAATGCTATGGTTAGATTTTATCTTAATACTTTTCTCATACTTGCAGATGCTTGCGAGGGGCTTAATCATAAGTAGGAGGTTTGTTCAAGTAAGAACAACACCTAAGCACCGGTCCACCCACATATCAAATTATTAAAGTAGCGAACACGAATCAAGCCACATGATTAAAGTGACATGGTGAAATTCCCGTGTACCCTCAAGAACGCTTTGCTTATCATACACTACTACAGGATGCTGCTAACGCGACACTACAATCAGAGATCCTTCAAGAAACTGTGTGTGATGCAATAATCGCAAACGGTGGTGTCAGAGAACCGTCAAAAATGTCCAAAATGTTTGCGATGACGGATGCATCAAACACGATTCAAATTTTAGTTGCGTGTGCGATGCACGGCATACGGTTCAGTTTAATAAACTATTTGCGATGAGGAGGAACAAAAGAAACGGGCAGCCAGATGAAGGCAGGTGCGATACACATCATACGGTTCACTCGCATTAACTCTTTGTGATGAGGCGGAACAACAGAAACGGACAGCTAGATAAAAGTGTGTGCGATTGAGGGCATACGGTTCAGAAGGATTAATTGTTTGCGATTAGGCAACAGAACAGAAATGGTCAGCCAGATCAAAGGTGTGTGTGATTGATGGCATACACTTCACACAGATGAACTATTTGTGATTAGCCACAACAAACAGAAACAGTTAGACAGATCAACGTGTGTGCACTAGACGGGCACACATTCTAATTAAAAGAAGCGTGCGCGATGGTAATAACGAGCGCGCACGGTTCTTGGAACAAGACATGTGCTGATATTGCCTATTGCGGTGCACCAAACGCCACGTACGCGGCCGAGAAAGCATGCCCATGTTACGCCGTCCAGGAATAGTGCCACACTTAGAAATTATAGAACCGTCAATAAATTTTGAGCATGCGTCCCGTAACCTTCCAAATTGCAAACCTGTTCACACTGATCAAAACCTAAACTGTTTTCCACTTAGGAGCATATTAGTACTCGGTTATAAATACTGTACTATGCCAAGATGACTGCACATTCCTTCCTCACCTCCTCCTCCACAAAAGCAAACAAGTCATTCAGCACCGTTCTCTTGCGTCTGCCATGGCCAGATTGAGTTCTCGGTCGAGAGATTACCACCACGGAGAGGTGAGCATGGAAGCGGAAGCATGAGAGATGTCCCGCTTAGCTGCGAAAGCAGTCGACATGTCCCGCCGCACCGCTGAAGCAGCACGGAGGTCTCGCCGTGCCGCCGAAGCAACACGGAGGTAACGCCGCGCCGTCGATGCAACAGACTGGTCCGGTCACGTCGCGGAAGCAGAAGAGATGTCATGCCGCTCCGCGAATGTAGCAGAGATGTCCTCCCGCATCGCGGCGGCCTGGGAAAATCTCTCGCGAGCATGCGAGGACTCTTACAGGCGCATGCATGCGATCGTCCATAGCTAGATGGATCAGATCTCTGGCCGGATGAAGCTGCGGGACGAGTTGAATGCCTCGTTTGAACAACTCCGGGCCGACCGCGGCCTGCTGAGGGTGAAGATTGCCGGAAGGGCGGAGCAGGCGGAGGAGGTCGTTGCCTTGTTGAAGAGGATGGGCGTCATTGTCAAGAAACTTATGGACGAGAATGCCATGCTCCGCATCGAGCACGAAAGGTTGGTGGAGGAATCCGCGGTTGCTTCCGAGCAGCGTATTAAGGACATGAAACTAATGAAAGAGATCATCGCCGCTCACGGTTGTCAGTGTCAAAACCAGCGGATCTCGGCTAGGGGGTCCCGAAGTATGCATCTAGGGTTGATGGTAACAGGAGGCGGGGGACACGATGTTTACCTAGGTTCGGGCCCTCTCTATGGAGGTAATACCCTACTTCCTGCTTGATTGATCTTGACGAATATGAGTATTACAAGAGTTGATCTACCACGAGATCGTAATGACTAAAACCCTAGAAGTCTAGCCTGTATGATTATGATTTCCTCTACGGAGTAAGCCCTCCGGTTTATATAGACACCGGAGGGGACTAGGGTTGTACAAAGTCGGTTACAGAGAAAGGAATCTTCACATCCCGGCGCCAAGCTTGCCTTCCACACCAAGGAGAGTCCCATCCGAACACAGGTGAGAGTCTTCGGTCTTGTATCTTCACAACCCATCAGTCTGGCCCATGTCAATAGGCCGGACGCCCGAGGACCCCTTAATCCAGGACTCCCTCAGTAGCCCCCGAACCAGTCTTTCAATGACGATGTGTTCGGCGCGCAGATTGTCTTCGGCATTGCAAGGCGGGTTCCTCCTCCGATTACTTCAAAGTACCTGACTTAAAGAGCAGTATTCGGCTTTCCATTCAATGTCGCGCCCATCAGCTTCCACACCTTCATGACTTCAGCTTCCATGTGTCGAGCGAATACGAGAGGTCGGGGTATTTTTGCATATATCACCTTGACCATGTAAGAAAGGCGTCTATTTAAAGAGATTGGGATTTTCAGATCCATTCCACATCAAGCGAGGAATCCTCAGAGCTTGCTAGGAGAAACCATTCTAACATGGTTAGCGCTTCCAGCTCTTCCTCCCGTTCCCACGGCCCCGGAAAAGGTGATTGGGAGAAATCTCCCGTATCACACGGTCATCTAGTGAAGCTGCAGACACAGGGATTTCTTCCCCCCGCGGATCTAGTCCCCGTTCAAGCAGGACTGCCTTCCTTCAACGGTGGGGCTCAGGCGGGGAATTTCCCCTGTCCATCCAGGGGGGATGAGTGTGCTTCGTTCCCTACTTGTTGAGAGGCATTGGATTTCCAATCCACAAGTTCCTCCGAGGGCTCCTGGAGTATTATGGCCTCCAACTGCACAATTTCACTCCTGCCTCCATCCTGCACATCGCGGGTTACATTGCTCTTTGTGAGATATTCCTGGGTTGCGAGGCCCATTTTGAATTATGGAGGAAACTATTCTGCCTTGTCCCTTGTAGCCAAGAGGGATCAATATTTGAAGTGGGCGGAGCCGAGGTATGGCGCATCGCCGAGACTAGATACCTGTCCGGCATGCCGAAGAAGGCATTCAAAGAGTGGCCTTCCGAATGGTTCTATATCGAGGACGTCGCCCTTCCCGACCCAGTCCGAATGGGTCTTCCCGAATTTTCAAGTGTGCCGTTGAACAAACGCCACAACTGGCGCCCTCGGAGCCTTGAGGAGGAAGATAGCGCGGAAGTCCATCAATTGATGAGCAAGATAAAGATGCTGGCCCAGTCCAGATTATCAATAGTCGAGGTAATGGCGACTTCCATAGTACGAGGGGTTCAGCCACTCCAACACAGAAGGCTTCCCATGTGGCACTATAATGGGGAAGATGACGCCTCTCGCTGCGGTCGGAAGGGTCCGGACACCCCCGCCGCTCTGGCCAAAATACTGGGAGTTCACTCGTATTTAGCGCCAAGATGGATTTTCCATGTACAATCCTCCTAGTTGGGTGAGTTCCAATCCCACTATTCTACTTAATCTACTCCCCGAGTCACTTTCCATGGACTTTAATCCGTCCATTTGTAACAGGAATGGCGGAAGATCACCAAGGGGCTCCATAGCCCCGCCCCCCAGCCAGAGGATCACAACCGGGGCCTTGACCCCGGATTTGAAGAGGATCCAGACATATTCGTGACGCTCGAGGATGGGGTGTTCTACCAGGCAAGCTATGACAACACAGAAGTGGCCATCACCGCCGACTATCCCGGTCTTCTCCCTGCCTCACACGTAAGTAATTAGGAGACATCTCCTCCGAAAGAGCTTCCTCATTCTGCCTCACCCACTGCACTATCTCGTGCTCCAAAGGGGAGGCGCTCGGCACGCCATCCTGCACCAGAGGCGACTCCAAAGAGAGCGGTGCCCGCATCGGGCAAGCTTTCGAAGAGGAAGGCAAGCGAAGACACATCGGAGCCGTCATCAAAGAGGTATGGCTTTGTAAATATGTCCTTTGGTAGTCACATCCAACTGTGACATTATCCGTTTGTGTCTTATCAGGAAGAGCGTTTGCCGGACTATGTTCGGGAGTCCTGCTAGTCACACTCCCAACAACCAGGTTCCAGACCCTGTCGTAACAACGAGGGCTGATACGAGAGTGCCGCCGGATTGTCCTTTGGTAGAGGATTCGGATGATGTGTCCGTCACAAACTCGGAAGTGGAGAGCGTCATGAACCATCAGCGCCGGAGGGCCGCTCTTTGCGACCCCGGCTTTACAAAAGAGGCATTCAGTGCCTTCAGCTCGGCTGATGCATACATCCGAGCTGCTCGAGACGGGCTTGCCAGAGCCACATACCAACATTTGAAAGATATGCGGGTGAGCTCACATTGTATAAACCTAATAATTATATACCAGTAGCCCCCGAGACTTGAAGCAGTTGATTCAGCTGATTTAAGGATCATTGTAAAACAAGGTGCTTACAGAGAAGAACAACCTGTTGTCTCAAGAGCTGGAAAAGTGTCAGACCCAGCTAGCTTCTGCGACTGCCAAACTAGAGAAATCCAAGAAGGCATCGCCTGGTAATGTGTCCCTCCATCAAGAAAAATAGAATTATATACCAGCAATGCTAACACAGTTGCATATCTTATGGCAGGATCATCATATCATCCGGGAGAGGCACTAGAAGTCGCATAAGCGGGTGAACAAGAAGCCAAAAGGCAACGGGCCGCGGGTGAATGTATATTAACACGGGTCAGGAAGGAGAAAAACAAACTCCAGGATTCCAACACCCAGCTGGGTGAAGAATTGAAAGATGTGCAGGCCCAACTGGCTGACTCCCTGAAGGAAAATAAGAGGCTGCGAGGCGGCATATTTAGTATGTGTTCAAACTTACCTCCATGTAATTCGGCGAGGAAAGGAACTGACAGAGTTATGTCTGTAGGTATGCTGACTGGCCGTCCCGAAGAGGAGATGTCCGGATCTTCGGGCGATCTGCTACAAGAGCTGTCGCAAATGCACGAGTGAGCTCGACAGCCGATGCGGAGTGTTGCCAAGGCCTTATGGCCATCCGCTTCCCCTCCAGGAAGTATGAAGGAGCTTGTACATCTATTTAAGGGAGCGTGGCGGCGTTTCTGATTATGGAAGATATCGGCCTGCCGGGAAGGTGCGCGAGAGGCCTGGGCCATGGTGAAAACACGGTATACCAAGCTTGATCCGAATCATATGGCCCGAGTCAGACCCTTAGGGTCAGATGGAAAAGAAATTCCCGTTAGATTGGTATATGACCAGGTAAAAGTAGCCGCAAAATATTCTCAATAGGGTTGTAAGCTAGACAACTTGTTGGACGGCATAGAAGAGGAAGTTTTTGAGTCCAAGTGACTATGTACTTTCCTTGACATATTTGTCCCTAGCCGGATTGTAAAACAATTGTCATGACAGACCTTTTCGCTTCAACCTCTGGACCTGAAGGTGCAGAGTGTTTCCGAATACCTGAGCGGCGAAATAAACCGGGGTATGCATGGAAACCAGGCGTAGGGGTCATAGTTGCTTGAACAGACAAGTTGTATCCGGCTAGCTATGTTATATTACATTGTGATTGTAAGAAACATCTTCCAGAGAGAATAGTTCAGTTAAGGGTTCCTTTCCCTGGGTGAGCATGCGTTAACGTGCATGCCCGAACTGTGATTGAAAAATCGCAGCATACGTAACATCTGGGGGTTCATAGTGTAATGAGCAAGAAACATCTTTAGTCCGCCGACCGAATATTCCCTTAAGAATGCTAGCTTTCGGCTTCACCCAGTCTGAGGTACACATCCGGATGACCCGGCAGTAACAATCGCAGAGGTGCTCCCTTTATGCCCTAGCCGAACTAACGAGAACGTAGGGCATAAGCACAGGAGCCAGGCAACCCAGCTTGGCCAAAACTTAAGTCATATTGATGCATATAATGGCGAAGAAAAGGTACATACGAGGAAAAGACACATATGTGATGAGCTTAATGCTCGGAAAATAATAATAATAAGCTTCTATACAAGAAGCCCCCAGGTATAATGGACGTACATATTTGGGGATGTGTACGTCGTAGGTGCACGGTTTAGCCGCACGAAAGCTTCAAGGCTAAAAAAAGGAAAAGCGAAAGGAGATGAAAAAAATAATGGAAACAAAAGGGAGAAGGAGACGAACAGAGAGTCCGGCGCTAGGCATAGAATCTTCGGAGTCTGGCCGCGTTCCATGGGTTCGGCTCTAGGCGGTTATCTGATGCATCACGCAGGCGGTACGCTCCTCCAGTGAGAACTTCGTCAATGATGAAGGGACCCTCCCACTTGGGCTTGAGTTTGTCCTTTTTCTTCTCCGGCAAGCGTAGAACGAGTTCACCAACATTATAAGTCTTGGCCCGCACTTCTCTGCTTTGATATCTGCGGGCCTGTTGTTGATAAAATGCGGAACGGGCTTTTGCAATGTCGCGCTCCTCCTCCAGGGCATCTAAGCTGTCCTGCCAATCAAGCTCGGCCTCTCTCTCTCTCTTCATACATGCGCACTCGAGGTGAGTCATGAATAATGTCGCAGGGTAACACAGCCTCTGCGCCGTACACCATGAAGAAAGGTGTATATCCGGTAGTGTGATTAGGCATGGTCCGCAGCCCCTAGAGTACGGAGTCGAGCTCCTCGACCCAGTGCTTGTCTGATTCTTTCAAAGACCGCACTAGTCTGGGCTTAATGCCGCTCATAATAAGACCATTGGCTCGTTCGACTTGACCGTTTGTTTGCGGGTGGTAGACGGAGGCGTAATCGAGCTTAATGCCTAGATTAACACACCAGGTTTTCACCTCATCGGCTGTGAAATTGGAGTCGTTATCGGTGATGATGCTATGTGGACACCATAACGGTGCACAACACCGGATATGAAGTCTATCATTGGTTTGGCTTCAGCCGTTTTAACTGGTTTGGCCTCTATCCACTTAGTGAATTTATCCACCATGACCAACAAATATTTTTTCTTATGGCTTCCTCCTTTAAGGGGTCCGACCATATCAAGCCCCCAGACCGCGAAAGGCCAAGTGATGGGGATTGTTTGTAGAGCGGTGGGTGGCATATGGCTTTGGTTGGTGAAAAGCTGGCATCTGACGCAACGTTGGACAAGGTCCTGTGCATCTGCTCGGGCCGTTGGCCAATAGAAACATGTACGGAAGGCCTTGCTTACAAGGGCAAAGCCGTGGCATGGTGACCACCGAGACCGGCATGAATTTCAGCCAAGAGCTGTCGCCCCTCTTCCTCGAAGATACATCTTTGAAGTACTCCGATAGTGCTTTTCTTGTTGAGTTCTCCATCATGAACCTTGTAGGCTTTCGAGCGCCGGACAATGCGACGCGCCTCATTCTGATCCTCGGGGAGTTCTTGCCTATTAAGGTAGGCCAAGAAGGGTTCAGTCCATGGGGCAATGACTACCATGATAGGTGGGTCAATGGTGTTATTTCGGTGGCTGAGCCCCCGATGGTATCGGTCTATTCGAAATCTGGGGTTATAGTCGGATCTGGACTAGTGTTGCCGCTCTCCCTTTGCCACACCACGGATGGCTTGAAGAGCCTTTTCCAGAAAGGTGTTAGGTGGAACGGGCTCGTGCTTGGTGCCGATGCGAGCAAGGACATCTGCCGCTTGATTACTTTCTCGAGCCACATGATGAAAATTGAGCTCCTCGAACCGAGCTGACACTTTGAGAAAGGCGTTACGGTAAGCCACCATTTCGGATCTTTGGAATTGAAATCTCCATTTATTTGAGATATTGCGAGGTTTGAATCCCCGTGCACTTCCAGGCGTTGTATGCACATGGAGACAACCATCCGAAGACCATGCAATAAGTCCTCGTATTCAGCTACATTGTTGGAGTCTATGTATAATATTTGGACTACGTACTGAACTATATCTCCAGTGGGGGATGTTAGAACAACGCCCGCTCCTAAGCCCGCCAGCATTTTGGAGTCGTCGAAGTGCATGAACCAGTTGGAATATGTGCCGTACTCTTTAGGGAGTTCGGCCTCTGTCCATTCGGCGACGAAGTCGGCCAGTACTTGTGATTTAATGGCCCGGTGCGGTCTGTATGTTATGTCGAATGGGAGGAGCTCAATGGCCCACTTGTCAATCCGGTCCGTGGCGTCGTGGTTGTTTATTATGTCAATGAGTGGTACTTCGGAGGCCACCGTGATTGAGCACTCTTGAAAGTAGTGTTGTAGCTTCCGGGATGCCATGAAGACCACGTATGCTATTTTTTGGTAATGAGGGTACCAGGATTTGCATGGTGTGAGGACAGTGGATACGTAGTATACCGGCTTCTGACGCAGGAATTTGTGTCCGTCCTCCTTTCGTTCGATGACAAGCACCGCACTCATGACCTGGTGTGTTGCCGATATGTATAATAACATGGGTTCGCGATGTTCAGTGCGGCCAGGATTGGGTTGCTCGCTAGAAGAGCCTTTATTTCTTCCAGTCCGGCCGTTGCTGCGTCCGTCCACTCAAAGTGATTGGCGCGTCAGAGAAGGCGATAAAGCGGCTTAAAACTGCCACACATCTGGCTAGTTTTTGGACTTGGTTAAGGTCTGTTGGAGTAGCCAACTATGACAAAGCTTAGATTTTAGCTGGGTTCGCCGGAAACGATGAAGCCCAACAGTGTTCCAGCGGGAACGCCGAAAACACACTTTTCCGGATTGATCTTGATGTCATATGTATGGAGGTTGTCGAATGTGAGACGCAGATCGTCTATTAATGACTCGACGTGCCTAGTTTTGATGGCGATGTCATCTACATATGCTTCAATTGTCTTGCCGATCTATTTTTCCAGGCATGTTTGAATCATGCGTTGGTAGGTGGCGCCAATGTTTTTGAGTCTGAAGGGCATAGTGTTGAAGCAGAACGGCGTGTATGGGGTAATGAATGTTGTTGCGGCTATGTCGGACTCCTTCATTTTGATTTGATGGTATCCGGAATATGCGTCGAGGAAACACAGTGAGTCATGTCCGGCTGTAGCATCAGTAATCTGATCGATGCGAGGGAGGGGAGATGGATCCTTGGGGCAGGCCTTGTTCAGGTATTTGAAATTGACGCATAGGCGCCAGGTTTTATCCTTCTTTGGCACCATCACCAGGTTTGCTAGCCAGTCTGGGTGTTTTATTTCTCTGATGAATCCGTCTTCGATTAACTTGGCTAGCTCCTCCCCCATAGCTTGTCGTTTGGGTTTGGAAAAGTGCCGCAGTTTTTGCTTGACCGGTTTATATCCCTTCAGTATGTTTAGGCTGTGTTCAGACAACCTGCGTGAGATTCCCGACATATCAGAAGGGTGCCAGGCGAATATCTCCCAGTTCTTGCACAGGAACTCTCGTAGCACGGCGTCAACCGTTGGGTCCAGTTGTGCCCCGATGGATGATGTCTTCTTGGGGTCCGTCGGGTGGACTTGAAATTTGACTATTTCATCTGCTGGTTTAAAGGAGGTGGATTTGGGTCGCTTGTCCATGATCACGTCGTCCCTATCCACCGTGGAGTGTAGTGCGACTAACTCTTCGACCGCGAGGGCTTCAGATAATGCCTCGAGGGCCAAGGCTGCGGTTTTGTTTTTGGCATGGAGTGCTATGTCTAGATCATTGGCAAGAGTGATAATACCATTGGGCCCGGGCATCTTGAGCTTCATGTACCCGTAATGAGGTATAGCTTGGAAGCGTGTAAATGCATCTCGCCCTAATAAGGCGTGATATCCACTGTTGAAAGGGGCCACTTGGAAGGTTATCTCTTCGGACCGATAATTCTCCGGCATGCCGAATACCACGTCGAGTGTGATTTTTCCCGCACATCGCACCTCCCGACTGGGAATGATTCCTCGGAAGGTCGTGCTACTTTGCTTAATGTGGATCCTGTCTATTTCGATTTTGTTGAGAGTTTCCTCGTAAATGAGGTTTAGTCCGCTGCCGCCATCCATGAGCACTTCCGTAACCCGAAAGTCGTACACGATTGGACTAAGGACCAAGGCGGCTGGTGCCTGGACTATCCTGAATTTTGGTTCGTCACCGGCATTGAAAGTTAAGGCCATGTCGTCCCAGGGGTTTATTGTTGCGACTTGGCAGACTTCAGCGAGGCCGCGGAGTGCCTTTTGTGCCTATTGTTTGAGGCGAACGTCTCGAAGACCGTCAATACTCTGAGGTCGTCGTCTTCCATGCGGTGTTGCTCTGCGGTATTTTTGGAGATCCTCACCGCTCTTGGCCACTTGCTGGAGTATCCAACATGCTCTAAGGCTGTGGGTTGGTATGGTATCCGGTGTTGTGTGTATTTTGCATGGCCTATCGAGCCATCCCTCCAGAACGGTTCCACGCCCCGTAATGGGTTTCAATTTCTTTACTATTGGATCAGGCAACCCACGAGGGTGCATCCTTTTTGCCCGGATGAGGGGTTGAGTGGAAACTGGTGGCTCCTAGGGAGCTGCCTGAGTTTTCCAGGCGATTTCCATTGCGCAGTACTTCTGTACTATGGTTGCCAAGTCGGCGAAGTGTAACACGCGACGGCGGTTAATGGCATTGAGAATTCCCTCGTCCATGCAGTTGTTGCAGAATAATGAGATCGCGTCTTCGTCACGACAATCTTTGATCTTGTCTTTGACAAGGAGGAATCTGGCCCAAAAGTGATGGACTGTTTCTTGAGACTGTTGTCGTATGTACATAAGCTCACGTGTATCAGGGTGGGTGGGTGGATTTAAGTCCGAACCCTGACCCAATTTGGGATCCGAAGTTTGAGAAACTTCCAAACTTAATAGTTCGGGCTCCGGGATATCAACTGATTTTTCAGGCCCGTTGTATGATTCTAAGTTCGGAGGGCAGGGCGTGCTCCTCCGTGGACGGGTATCCGGCTCTTCAAGCCCGGAAATCCGAACATAGTTCGTCCTCAACATAGATGGAGAGTTTTTGTTTCGCTCCTCGATTACCGCTACGTGATGGGTGATCGGTGGAGATTTGATTTCTCTCTGATCGGGTTTAAGCCCGATCCGATCATAGTCTATAGCGACCCCCAGGGCGGCGATGCGATCAAGGAGTTCGTTTAAAGAGAATAACTCCGTCGGATCCATCCATTTGGAGTGTTCGGAGTCAACACGGAGGCGTTTTTGGATGACCCGAGAAGTCATCGTTGGCTTGACGGCCGAACGGACGGTCATGGTAAAGCCGCCCAGTCGGAGGGTTTGACCTGGGGCCAGGGCTCCTCCAGAGGTGATATTGTTCTTGACAACAAGGCGAGCCATCAATCCTGTCTTGGACGTCACAGCGGAACTCTCAATGAAAGCACCAATGACAGTGTCAAAACCGGTGGATCTCGGGTAGGGGGTCCTGAACTGTGCGTCTAGGGTTCACTACAAAAAAATACACTTCCGTGATGATACGTGTTTGTCATAGTAGGTTGTATTTTCTGTCATGCATGTACATCCATGATGATTTTATGACAGAATCAAGATAGTCATACCTGTGATGTCGTAGAAGTGTTCCATGACATTACCAAAATTATCATCACGGAAGTGTCCACTTCCATGACGATAAATCGCGCATCATAGAAGTGCTTTCGTCAAGGGTGACCGACACGTGGCATCCACCGTAACGGGACGCCGTTAGGTCCGTTTTGCGGATCCGATAACCCGCTAACAACCACGACCAATGCCGATTTTCCACGTGTAAAATTCTCATTGGCCATGTAAGGTGAAATGATACGTTAAGACAACTGGGTATAAAAGTGAACAGAGTAACTAACATTGGCTGCAAACCAAGTAGTTAAATGAACACATCACAGTACCAATCAATTCAAGGCAGGAGGAGTAAGGACTTACAACAGCGGCTTGAACTGGTGTGCTCATGCCCTTCATCTTGCTGGTGTGGCAATCCTTGAAGATTTGCACTGCATTCGGTTCAGGTTCTTTTTGGTCCGCACGAGCTTTCCTCTGTATTTGGAACAAGTCAATATAGATACGATAATATGGCACAAAAAAAGAAGGAATCAACAACTATTTACAAGAGCCTCGCAGTGTGCAATATAGCTACAAGATCCTGTTGTCCGTTGGAATTTCACTTTAGAACGGTTGGTTTTGTTCTTCAAACAGTTAGCCTAGAAGAAGATACACTTGTAAGGCACATACATAAATACAAGTTCAATATGTGGTCTGATCAAATACATATAGCCTACCTGATACTTTGGATCAGACCAGTGTTTAACGAGGGATGTCCAGTCTTCATCTGTAATATATTCCACTGGAGATGTTTGGGCGATTTCGTTGTTAGCCTTGCCTTCAAAGTGAGATTTTCTAAGGTGGTACCGATACTGTCGCAGAGCAGACTGAAAAACATGAGTGCATGCTTGTTTAGTTGCATCATCTTTCGGATCCAACTTGAACCTCATCTGTTGAAAAAATAATGCGAGTCTTATTAGGAGGAAGCTAGAAAGTATGGGACAGAGCAAGACAATATTACTAATTGCGATGAATAACATTACTTACGGGTAAATGGTTAAGGAAGGTGTTAAACTGGTTATTGTCTTTCTCATTCCTGTACTGGATCCACGTTGGGAGGATACGTGCATGACACCTAACGGCAACGGCTACCTCTGATACTAACTTGGCTCACTCTGTAGCATCACGTGGCCTTATTAAACCTGCCTCAAAATGGATCTCCATTCTTCCTCCTTTAGATTTTGTTAATCTGTCAAGCATTATCCCTGATGTCTATTTCCGCTTGCGCCGTGGTGCTAGTTCAACAACGAATATGGAAAGTGTTAGTGTACATCAAATTGTGAGAGTACATATAAAGGAGCACGCAACTGCAACTTGACTCGGTCAGGCACCGTCTTGGTGTTGATGCTCATGAGGTTCATTTGATCTTGCCAAGTCCTGTTGTGTCGGCAGTGCTTCGGAAGTAGTGTTAGGTATGAAGGCAGCTTGGGAACTAGCCAGTTCCGGAGCAAACGAACGAGTAACTGGTTGAGATGCTGGTACAGTTGAAGCGGATGCTGCAGCTGGTGGAGCAGGTGATACTGTGCTTGTAGATTTAGCCGGTGGATTTGGACCTTCTACTGCACTATAAGTACCAGCAGAATCTCGATGGCAGATCCTTTTCTGTTTCACCCGACGAGTAACAACACTCCCTACTATATTATTTTCCTTGCTCTTTTTTTGACTTTGCCATGTCAAGCTATACCCACAACACAAAAGAATAAAATCACTCTTCAGAACTCATTGATGCATGATACAGACAAGCAATACTTTGATGTAAGACAACCGTATGAGGATGAGATATGTAAGAAAAATAGGACGGCATGACATATTCATAGCTACGATGTGCAAACTAAGCAGAAGGATTTTCAAGAAAATAGAAGTAATGCAAGCTAGACACCATATGAAAGATGCAACCAATATTACTCTGCCAAGTTAAAAGTGTCTTGTCATAAGTGGCAATTCGAAAAATTAGAAGCAGTACAACATAGAAATCAATGCAAGATGCAACCACTATCAAACTGCCATGTTAAAAGCGTCCAATCATGAGTGACTGATGCGGGATACACAACAGCAGTACTTTGATGTAAGAACATGGTATGATAGATAGATGCAGTGTATTCTAGACACATAAAGCCATGTCATATGCACATGTATAATGTGTAAACTCAGCAGGTGCAAATTAATCAAAATAGAAGAAATACAGGATAGACAACATATGCAACATGAAACCAATTATCACACTGTCAACTTAGAGCAAGCACATGCGATGGTGGAGTATGGGAGATGAACTCATCATGTAGACTTGGGACTTCAACTTCATTAGCAGTAGTAGTGGCAAATTTAGAGAGTCTCTATTTGCGTCGGTGCGGAGGACCACCAACATCCCCTAACTTACTCTTTTCCTTCCTATTTTCTGATATTGCCTTATGAAGTCAAAACCACAAGAAGATGAATAAAATTAGCTCTACATAACTGGTTGATGCATGATACAGACGAACACTACTTTGATATAAGGCAAGCGCAGGATAGGAGGATGGAATATATACAAAAAAGACAACATTTCATATTCACACGTACGATAGGAGGATGAAATATGTATGAAAAAACAGTAAGCAGAAGGCATTTCAACAAAATTAGAAGAAACAAAAGCTAGGCACCATATGAACATGCAACCAATATCACTCTATCAGGTAAAAAGTGTCTCGTCGTAAGTGCCATTTCAAGAAATTAGAAGCAGTACAAGCTAGAAGACAATGCAAGATGCAACCTACATCACAGTCCCAAGTTAAATGTGTCTTATGGGTAAGTGATCGTTGCAGGTATAAGGTGTAAGCTACGCAGATGCAATTCAACATAATCAGAAGCAATACAAACTAGACATCATACAGAAAACGCAACCACATATAATAGTTCCAAGTAAGAGCAAGCACATGTGATGGTGGAGTAGGGGAGATGTGCTCATCATGTACACGTATGTTCTAGAAACAGGAACACGTGTCATATTCACAGGCATTATGTGTAAAATAAGCAGATGCAATTCAAGTTAGAAACAATACAAGCTAGACATCATACGCAACATGAAACCACATATAATAGTGCCAAGTTAGAGCACCTGTGATGGTGGAGTAGGGGAGATTTGCTCATCATCTACACAACTACGTTGACTGTCCAGCCTTGTGTTGTCTTGCGAATCTTGTTGGGAGGATGGCGGAGTAGAATCTGTAGAGACCCCCTGTTTGAGTTGCTCCGAAGGACCGCCATCATCCACTGCCGGACTAATTTCCTTCAATTGTAATGATTTTGCATTGTGAAGGCAAAGCGATAAGAAAAAGGAATAAAATTCGCTCTTCAGAACTCATTCATGCATGATACTGACGAACACTACTCGGATGAAAGGCAAACACATGATGCGAGGATGGAATATGTATTAAAAACAGGATGTGTGACATATTCACACCTATGATGTGGTAACTAAGCAGAAGGCACTTCAACAAATTAGAAGCACTGCAAGCTAGACACCATATGAAAGATGCAACCAATATCACTCTGCCAAGTTCAAACTGTATGGCGTTTCAACAAATTAGAAGCAGTACATGCTAGAAATCATATGCAAGACACAACCAATATCACAGTGGCGACTTAAAGGTGCCTTGTCATAAGTGACTGATGCGGGATATGCAAGAATAGTAGTATGATGTAGAAACAGGAACACATGTCATATTCACAGGCATTATGTGTAAAGTAAGCAGATGCAATTGAACAAAGTTAGAAGCAATACAAGCTAGACACCATACGCAACATGAAACCACATATAATAGTGCCAAGTTAGAGCAAGCACCTGTGATGGTGGAGTAGGGGAGATGTGCTCATCATCTACAGAGCTACGTTGACTGTCTAGCCTTGCGTTGTCTTGTGAATCTTGTTGGGAGGATGGCGGAGTAGAATCTGTAGAGAACCTCCGTTTCAGTTGCTCGGAAGGACCACCATCATCCAATGCCTTGCCAATTTCCTTCAGCTTTATTGATTTTTCATTGTGAGGTCACTCTAGGGCGCAAGAGCATAAAGAAAAGAGAAAACAATGATGCGTGCGGCAGCTACCTAGGGCACCCTAGGGTAGGGGTCTCCACTACAGATCCTTTTTTTAAAAGCGCCTCCACTACAACTTCTCCCTCGTCCTCTTGAAGAAAACCGATGATGAGTGTGGCAGTAGGGTTTTTAGGAGTACTACAGCGTGCGGGGCCACGTCATAGTAAACGGGTTCGAGTTGACGCCTTAAATATGTGTGGGCCGCTTGGTTTTACGGGAACGAGGCAGCATTTTGGGTTCGGGGACCAGTGGAGATATAGTACGTACAAAAAATTGTGGACGTAGGTTCGACCGAAAGGCAATGATGCATGGGCCCTGCATTTTGATATACCCAGGGCCACGTGAAATTTGCTACTCTACTCAAAACTAGTAAGGTACACATGTATTGAACGCATGAGATTTCGAAACCAAATTATGAATAAATAGACACTATAGCATGTAAAGCTTTGAGTCATATATGCATGATGTAGATGTTCGTTTAGTTCTTATAGTTCATCTCATTCAAAATCAATTAGTTTTATAAAAATGTTAAGATTCATGGGGTTGTGCATTGTAAATCATAAAGTAAAAAACAAATAATGGCAATTGATTTAGAAAAATAATCAATTATGATACAGAAGATTCTAGAACAAAGGAGAAGTGCTTGTGTTTTGAGGTTTGTGCATTATGCTTAAGTTCAACCATGGAGTCTTCTAAATTGTACATGTGGCAGATCTGGTGGAATGTTGATGATATCCAATGGCCAGTAGTGCTCAGATTTGCCTATCTCTGCACTGTCGGATTAGCTTCATCCAGCGACCATCTTTCAAAGTTAATGGCACACTATATAGTTCTTGTGCCATAGTTGCATGTTTTGGAAAAAAACTACTAGTGGGTTGTACTATCTATTTAGGAATAGAAGATGTATACATGGAAGTTGTAGGGAAAGAGATGACATGGAGCATCTCAATTCCTATGAGTAGGTATTGGAAAAGAGATGTCATTTGGTTCACATCATAGGAACTTTTCTATTGAATCTAGAGATGACATGTATCTGAATTCCTATGAGGAGGGATTAGAAAAGAGATGTAATTTGGTTCATATCATAGGAACTTTTCTATTGAATATACGCTAATTTTTATTTTTCCTTTGAAATTAAGGGGGTATAGGAATCCATTCATATGAACCAAGTGGCTCTAAAGCTATAGAAATGATATCATGTTTACTTCCTTTAAAATGTGGAGTATATGAATCTATTCCTATGAACCAATTGGCTCTAAAGGAAAAAATCCTATAAAAATCATATCATATAGTGTTCCTATAATATTCCTCGACACGAAATGATATCATGTTTATTTGCTTTGAAATGTGGAGTATATGAATCTATTCCTATGAACCAATTGGCTCTAAAGGAAAAACTCCTATAAAAATCATATCATATAGAGTTCTTATGATATTCCTCGACACTAAAGGATGGTTGAAATTGCTGCGAGTGATATGATGGTCTTTCTTTGTAGACTCCTCACCCATCTTTATAGTTACCTCTCGAAGATAAATGAAATGATATATACAGGGTATTCTGCATGTGCAATTTGGTACACGAAAACTCGGTAAAAGTTTGCGAGGTTCTAATTTTCAATAAAGCTATATGCACTGGATTTCAGAACGGAGGGAGCATACGGCAGTTGCTAAAACTCACGTGGAAGATTTGTGTGTAGGAGGAGTGGTTGTTCTGTTAAATGACATGACAAAACAGACACTGTCGGATGCCGATCTAACGGCTCTTATGGCGTTCGTCAAGAAAAGGCTTGTGGTGAACATTTGTCGGATAATGATTTACGGACACATGCATTGCATTGATACGTGCCCCCCTCTCTCTCACGCACACACACCCTCACGAGTCATGACTCTACCGAGTCCTCTCACAGACTCGCACGTCGCACCCATCGTCTATCTGCAGGTAGACGTCATGCACATATGTGCTCTTCACACCTCCCCTTAGAACTTCTAAAAAACAAAAGACGTCGCGCACATTTTATTTTAGCTCACACGTCACACACTTATACTATTACTCTTGCGGCGAACATTCTTTGGGCATAGTATATTGTACTCTCACGAAGAGAAGTGGTGCATGCACGCATTAGTTCTCTCACACCCACTCGCGGGTACACGTAGGAGCGCATTTTTTTGAAGCTGGTATAACAAAATCACTCCACTATATATATAAGCAGGAGCCTTAGCGCTTGCTTTACTAGGGTTCCTCTCCTTCACTCTCTCATGCTCTTCAGATCTAAGTAAGACATAGGTGGCCACACTCTCTCTCAGCTCACGGCTGGTCACAAATCCGTCCGGACACCCTCGACCGGGGCAGGGGTGTAGGTGCATCGTTCACGCTGTCGTCGGCGGCGAGGGAGGATACCAACAGCTGCCCGCGCGTCCCGATTGACGGCCGTGCCGTTCTCTCTGAGAGAGCACCGGCTCGGGAGGGCCTCCGACCCCTTCTTCCTCCCTGCGGTATTGTGGCCAAGATGCGGTTTCCCGACGCCGTCTTTGCCACATGCCGTCAACCCTCAGGTATATATTCCGTTGAAACGTAACACCTGCCTTGCTCTACTGCCCCAGCTCCCTTCGTGTGGATCTTTTTCTACTTCCGTCCACTGTTCCAAAGCCACCTAGACTTTTACTATTATTAGAGGTAAAGCTAGTTCATACAGTCGACTCTAAGCATTGGTTCAAACAGGGAAGAAAGTGGGAAAGCTATAGCATGAATCTAGGACTTGGTTCTAAGAGGAAACGGGGGAAAGTAGTAGATACTGGCCACCCAACCGGTCTCTTGGTTGAAAAGACGAAGAAAGCATGGTGGATGGCGAAGGGTGGGGGGAAGTGGACCTATCTCTTGGTTGAAAAAGGAAAGAAAATGACGGGTGTTGGGGGAAAACGCAAATGGGAATGAGCAGGTCTAGATTTCCTGTGCTCACATAGGAAAATGTCACCGAGGAGATAAAAAATGGGACAAATGCAGACATGCTGCCTGAGTGTTTTCCGCTCTCGGCAACCACATCCGCCTCACCACTTTATGCCCCTACTGTCCCTACGCCCATATCGCTACCATTAATGTAAAATCACATGAAGCATTAAGCAATGCTACCTAATGTCACTATAAGTAATGCTCTAGTGCCGTCGATAAATTGAAGCAATGCCACCATCATTTTATGAAGTGCTTCTGTCTTGCTTTATTTCCCATGAATTGTGTTTTTGCCGTTACACTTAAATCTCACACCGCTAACATTGCTTCATCCCAGTGGAACTGCACAAATTTGATTGCACATTTACTGACCATGTGCTACTCTCATGACAGTAATACTAATGATATTGTTCTGCATGTTAATCTAGTGGCATTGTTGATGTGATGTGATGCTACTTACTTAAGGACTCTTCATACTGTCAATCTAGTGCCAATTATAACACAATAGATGTTGCTGTTAATCATACGCCACTGCAAATATCTGTCACTGTTTAAATAACCGTATTTCGTATTTGCGCAAACAGGGATGTCTGTCTTCGTATCGTTTCTATCGCGCAATCAAAAGCACACACCTCAGTTTTAGTAAAACTGCGCAAAATGAGATGGCTATACCTCGTAGCCGTCGTCTAACCTCCCGTCTTCAAGGTATTCCTACATTGGTAGTAACTAAGGTAGAATGACCAATGCAATCTAAAAGAAGCTGATTCGTACGTTTTACTTCCTGATTGCAGTACAGGGACGAGCGAAAACAACTGCATCCTAGTCCGGAATGCACTTTCTACCAGTTCATCCATGGACCAAGGACTAGCTGGCATGGCTGCACGGCGGTTTTTTGGACATGTGTGCGGACAAGAGGCATTGTGGTCTACTTATTTCTGCAAATAGTGGTACTTAAATTTAGTGGAATGCACAAGAATTTCACCTGGTTAATATACTGCATGGTTCAGTTCAGCATTCCAGCTGAGACCATAATTATAATTGGTTATTCTGGAATGAGAGAACCTAACCCTGGATGGTGGCAACAAGAAAAAACAGAGCCAGGAAATTTAAGCCTGCTGGGAGGCCCTTTGCTCAGAGAAGCCTTGCTTGTTTTTTCCTGATTTGTAAACCTTCTCACAACTTTGTCTTTTGCTGTGAACTAGTATATGTTTGTTATGTTCTATGAATCATTGAGATGTATAAAATTGCTAAACTTATGCTTTTCAAGTTTTTTATGAAGACGAGTTTAATGTGAGTGTTCCACATGAGCGCTGGACTAGCGTGTGAACATTTGGAATTTATTACATTGTGGCCTCAGTTAACTACATGAACCACTGTAACAAGATACATAGTTGCTTATATGTCAGACAGCAGATTGTTGATTGTTAGCTCGTCGATAGCCTAGTGTTGAAGCGAGCTGAGCCAATGTGCCATGTTTGGCACAATTGCTTACAAGTTGGGTAGCACCAACAATGTTTACAAGTACTTATGTATACGTCAGCGCACAGTTCTCGAACGAGTGCTCTATTTCATCAAAACACACACTGCTCGTATGATAAACCATGACAACTTATGTCTTACCATGCCATATTCATGAAAAAACTAGTGAGGACGCATCTGTTTCGGCAACAATTACGATGGTCCTCACATGATTCGCGAGCACACAAAAGTAGCAGCAGTTCCCATAGAAAGATTCAAACAGAGTACTAGTCCCAGAGGGGTCGATAACAGGCAAGGTGTGGATAATTAGACACAATCCAAACTACTATTAAACACTAGCTGGGGTAACTATTTCATGCCTCGATCTAATTTGGGCTGGACACAAGACGGACCTTGCCATGAACATCATCGAGGACGTCCCGCAGCAGCTCAATCCTGTGAACCTTCATGAAGACAACCTTGTGGCCTTGCCACTGATAAACATGTTTGTGGAAGCATGGCACGTCATCTTCCTGCGTAAGCTTGACAAGAACAATATGCCTCACAAACGAAGGAGTAACTTTGAACTTCTTGTGCTTTAGTACACCCTGGACAACATGCCTGACAATAGTGAGGCTGGAATACAACTCTTCATTGGTATAACCGCAAATGGCTTCCAGGATCCAACAGCCTAAGAACTCTGTTTTCCCAGTGCGTATATTCAGGTCATCCGCCTCATAGCGAGTGACATGTACAACCACACAATCCTTGTCTGCATCAGGGCTCTAACTGAAACAGAAACAAATTCTGAATTACTTTTCAGTATAAGAAACACAAGTTGTTTAAACCACTATGTATAGCATGGCATGGAAGCTAATAAAATTTTGCATTATTAATCACCACATACTTACATGAAAAACCACAATCAAGATCGGCAAAGAAGAAAATCACCTTGGGCAG
>NC_041381.1:662419458-662466279 GCF_002162155.2 Triticum dicoccoides
TAACCTCAAACAGGGCATTGACCATCTCAGTAGTGGCCGTGAGCGTATCTGGGGTCGGCTCGGTGGCTGCCTCCATCTTCTTGGAGCTCTCTGTCTCGTGGGGATCAGCCTCCCGCGTCTGCTCCAATATCGGCAGATCTTTGCCTGGGTCTCCTTGGTCCATCATGAAACTGACGAATACTAGGAGACCACTGAAAGGAAAACACAATCACAATGACAATGAAACAAAAAAGAGAGTGAGGACTGGTTACTGCTTTGCAAAAGTTCTTTTTTTCTCTGAACGAAAATATACCAACATCATGGATCCGCTTACCTTCCCTTCGTTGGGAGAGAAGAACAGTGGCAGATGTGAGTGTTGCCTTTCTTGAAGACGGTGAGGGAGAAGGGGATTCAGCGAATAGTGAAATGATGGTTGCTTCGTCCGTCAAACTTAGACTGCGGGGAGGTGGGGTTTTGTGATACGACGGCTCGTTACTGCCGCTCTACGACCGGGGCGACTCTCCGCCTGCATACTACCTTCTAATTTGGTGGATGGCATTTGGGCCCCCGCGCTGCATGGCCCGCATGTTGGTGAACAAAAGTATAATGGCATGTAGAGGGAGACGTTTCAATGACCTAGGAGGATCCAGAAGCGGTAGAGTGTCTCCACTGTACTAGTAGTAATTGTTTTTCTAGGTAGATGTAGAGTGTCTCCACTGTACTAGTAGTAATTGTTTCTCTGGGCCCAAGACAAAACAGTCCATCCACACTACTACCTCCGTCTTGGTTTATAGGCCCCCTTTGTAGTTTGTGCCAAATTTTGACTAAAGATTTAACTAACAAAATGTTAATGCATGTCAAGAAAAATTATCTCATTGGATTCGTATTTGAACATAGTTTTCAAAAATATAATGTTTGGTGACATGCGTGAACATTTTGTTAGTTTAATCTATGGTCAAAATTTAGCACGAAATACAATGGGGACCAATAAACCCGGACGGAGGTAGTAATAAATAGTAAAATCAATTCAAAAGCCCATATATTTACGAAATGAGAGGCGCTACCCACACCCAGCACACCGCCCCCCCCAAAAACCTGGGTGCTCTTCTTCCTCCTCGCTCCCACCCACCTCACGTCAGCTCTCTCCACTCGTACCCCCAATTTCCTCATCTCACTCCTACAGGCCCCAGCTCCCCTTCTTCCTCACTCCTACAGAAAACCCCCAGCTCCCCTTCTTCTTCGCTCGCACTACAACTAGGCTCGTCATTCGTTACTCTGCTCAAATCCGTGAGCGCGACGCGACACCCTCGAGAAAAATGGAGACGGCTGACCCCAGCGCCAAGAAGATGAGACTCCCGCCAGCGGCGACGCCTGTTGTAGATCCCGCACCCGGCAGCGCAAGGAGAAGCGGCGACCCCGCCCCCACCGGATCCCAGGAACCCGTAGAATCTCGGGTGGACCGCATCAGCGATCTCCTGGACGCTGTCCTTGGAGAGATCATCTCGCTTCTCCCCACCAAGGATTGCTGCCGCACCCAAGTCCTCTCAATTCGGTGGCGCATGGTGCGTCGTGCCCCTTAATCTCGACTGTCGTTAGCTATCTCTCTTCAATGATTTTGAAATCCCCAGAGCCATCATCTCCTCCCACCAGGGCTCCGTTCAAAGCATCTGCATCCCGTCATGCTACCTGAGCAAGCATACCATGTCCTGCACGGTGGACGCCTGGCTGAAATCCCCTGAATTCACAGAACTACAACTGCTTGAGTTCTACTATTCCCCTGGAAATCACATACCACATACCGAACTCCATGAAATTGTGCCCTCAGCACCGATGTCCATCTCGCGGTTTTCCTCCTCTCTCCACACCGCCACCTTTGCGCTGTGCTACCTACTAGACAATCTGGTATTAAACCTTCGACTCCCATTTCTCAAGAAACTTTCACTTGTGCGGGTTCATATATCGGAGGCCTCATTGCACAACATCATCCACTCCAATTGCCCTGCACTGGAGTGCTTGGTGCTTGTTTTCACAGTTAGAATCGGTTGCCTCCAAATAAAGTCTCCTTACCTTGTAAGAATTGGAATTTCTTTTGATAGAAGGCATCTCATCATCCAAGATGCCTCTTCACTTCAAAGGTTGATCCTTGATTCTAGTTATTCACCGTTGCAAATAACCGTCCTCTCTGCGCCTAAACTGGAGACCTTGGGTGTAATACATGATCTCTGTGCTCATTTCAATATGGTGTTTGACTCCACAGTTCTTCAGGTACTTTATATTATCATCTACACTTGTAACCATAAGCTGCATTTTAATTTTCTGTGCATAAGTTATATATCATCTTGGAGTACACATTTTGTACTAATATTATGTTCTATGCTCAATAAAGAGTTTCTCCATGGATGGCCTATCAATGGTGCTGGATTCTGTCAAGATCTTATATATCCAAATGAGTAGTTTTGATCTGAACAATATTATTGGCTTGCTGCAATGCTTTCCATGTCTGGAGAAGTTGTATATAAAGGTGATAATTTCACGCACATTGGAAGCCCGCATATAGTGTACTAGAATTAACCGTTCAGCTGTTGCTCTTTCGACACTCTTCTTTTAGACCTTAACTGTTTTCAATCTTCATGTCTATTTAGGCAACAGGATGGGGTAAGAAAGTTATAACCAATCGGTGGATTCGTAAGCATAGGGATTTTCTCACTTCTCATGAGATTCGATTGAAGACAATAACGCTAGAACGATATGTAGCCAACCGTGCAAACACTAGATTTGTCACATTCTTCCTGCTGAATGCGAGGTTACTATTGTCCATCAGGCTTAAGTTTATCAGCAGCATGGTTTTGATGGATGGGTATGTCAAAGAGCAAAAAAAGGAGTTTCAGGTGGGCAAAAGAGCTTCTGAACGTGTCGGGCTTCTATTTACAACATATTGTGGTCATAATCCAGTAAATTTTACGACCCAGGATGTTCATTCTATGGACCTGACCGATCCATTTGACTATGACTGCCGAAAACAATGCTGGAGTTAGATGTTGTTGCCCTTTTCAATCTGTTTTTTGTAAACCTGATGAACAATTAACCCTCGTGCTTTTGTACAGTTTGTAAGCTGGAGTTAGATGTTCCTGCCCTTTTCAACTCGGTTGTGACTGTCATATTTTCTTTGAAACAAGGCAAATGGCTTGACATTCGTTTAATTTAGAGTGAAATATTGTAACAAATCCCAACCAAGGGAAATAACATCACTCTCGCCGGCTGCTTGAGCTCACATTGCATTACAGAAGCCAAGTGATTAGCCCCCACCAGCACCCACAAACTTATTTTGAACTAGCACATCAAATGTGCGATAAATTTTCATTGGAAAGGCTGCATGATCGTGACAGATTTGGATTCTGACATTTGGGACCCGCGAGGAAATAGCATATCCAAGGTGGTGTCGACTTACTAGCTAGTCAACAAACGATTCTGCCTACCAGTCGTTGGATTGACATCCAACATCTGTCGTGTATCTTCTATCTCTTGTCTTCTTCTTCCTCCAGCCACCCAAACCAAACCACCCCGTCGGCTCCGCCTGCTCCCGCCTCCCATGGCTGGTTGCGCCTCCACCGCCCTACCGTACGTACCCTCCAATGTTGGCCAGTCCCTCCCTCTATTCCCCCACATGTCCTATTATTCTCCGGTGACGTCAGCCCCAACATGCACCCGCGCCCGAACCAGTCAACTCTCGTACTCCCCTCCGCCTGCGACTGGACCGGCGCATCTTCCATGGCTCCTGTCCATTCCGTCTGACGCCTCACCGTCGTCCTCCGCCTTGCGGCTTTGGTTCGCTCGCCATGCGTGGAGCGCCACCCTCTTGCATTGTCAACGTCGTCAACAACCGAGAGAAACAAGGAGATGATTGTACGTGGAGAGGATGATAGTAGGGACCCACCAGTGTCATGGCAGTACACAAGCAAGTGCCTCTATATTACAAGCCCAAAAATATGGTTACTCCTAATGGTTGGACATCTGGGGCTCACGCCATTGTCAACGTAGTCAATAAACGAGAGAATTACACTATGAGCGGCTGACACCAGGGACCAAACAGGTCGCGCGTTTTTTTAGGAACAAGCAGTTATTATTTATACTAGTTTTAGCGACGGATCTGGGTAACAACGGGGCTGTGCGGGGGCTGTGGCCCATCTAGCCAGGGTTTTATTTATGTTTACCACATCATGAGCCCAGTTGTGTTTTTTTCTTGTTGAAAATGGCTAGCCCAGTTCTAATTTTTTTGAAGAAATACCCAAAGAAGGCCTACTTGCTTTATCGGCCCTGCTGGGCTGCAAATCTTTCAAGACGAGGAGAGTTTCATTCAATTTGCCCAGAAATGGGCTGTACATTTTTAAAACACATCAAACCGGGAATTAGTTTCAATTTTTTTTCATTACAAGATTTTAAATTCCATTGATTTTTATGCGTGGACAATTATTTGGATTTTATATTTATATAAATTATTTTTCAAAATAGTTTGAATGTGAATCAATATTTCTGGATTAAAAACACTTGACCACACCGAAATATGCAAAATTGCGTATATTTTTTAACCGTGGCCATAATATGGGGTGTAATGCTAACAAAAAGAAGATGGGCTCCAAAAAAATTCTTAAGAATTAGCAAATGGGCTGTACATTATTAGAAATAATGGCAGATGGGTTGTATGCTGTTTTCCACAGATTTGAGGCTGACTTGTGCGCCTACTATAGGTTGACGCGTATGCTTTCATAAAAAAAAGGTTGACGCACATGCAACGCCCTATCAACTTAGTCAACACACGAGAGCAGTGACTATTGGATGTCCATCCAACGACTGTCGTGCTTCTTCAATCTCTGCTCTTCATGCTCCAGCCGCTCAAACAAGCGCCAGCGGGACTGCCTGCTCCCTCCTCCCGCGGCCGGCTATGCTGCTATGCAGGCCTTGTCACATCCCTGGTCCTGTTATGCACTAGGCTAGACCCTCATGTGAGCATCATGTTTTAATTCAAATGAAATTTGAATTGAGGAATTTTCAAAAGCCTTAGAAGACCTCTAAAAATAACCAACATTTAAATCTCATCAAATGAGTCCAAAGAAATGTTCCTGTTACTCTGTGAAAATATTGGTAAGAGGTAAAATTCAAACCAATATTTTTAGAATCACAGAATTATTTATTTTTGGGCCTTTGACTTAAACCAATGACATATTTGAGTTGAATTTATTTCTATTATATAAGAAATAAAGTTCAAATATTTTTGTAAGTTGCCTGTGACCTTGGACTAGTTCCTGAGCTCATATACAATTTACAGAAAGTTTTAGAAAAATGATTTGATATTTTAAATCAAATCAAAACCAATTGCAGAAAATAGAAAACTGAAATAATTAGAAAAAGGAGAGAGAGAAACCTACCTGGCCCAGCTCCTCCAGCCACTTACCTGGCGCCACCAACCGGCCCAGCACGGCCCAGCCCACCGCCGCTTCCCCCCCTGTCGTCTTCCTCCCTCGCCAGAAGGACACGGCGCACGCGCCCGAGCTCGCCACGCCACCAGGCTGCCTGCCTGCGTCGCCTGGCTACCGCGACGCCGCGCGCCATCTCCTCGGCGCCGCCCCGACCCCCTGGACCACCTCGCTCTCTCCCTCTCCCTCGTATCTCTCCTCTGCTTCCTCTCTCTCACTCGCCCGAACGCAGCCGTTGCCGCCGACGAGCTCCCCCATGGCCACAGCCACCCCCTCGCTCCCTCTCCACATCCCTGAGCTCCGTCCCGACCCCGTGGAGCTACACACACGACGCACGCGACCCCGGGAGGCCAGCAACGTCGCCATCACCGTCGTCTTCCACCTCGGGCTCCGGCCACCATCGTCGTCGATCCGCCGCACGCAGGACGTCCCCGAGCCGGCTAACCATCCCTACGGCACCGCTGTGAGCTCCGCCACCGTTTCCCCCTCTTCCCCTCTTCGTTTGATTGCCGTAGCCGTCGCCCCCTTGATGACCGAAACCCGCCGCCGCCTGTGATCGCCGCCGACGTGCCTCCGGCCACCTAGTGGCCCGGCTGTCGTGCTCAGCTTCCTCCCCGCGCTGCCTAGAGCACGTAGGTGCCTCGCACGAGCCTCCCCGGCCACCGTAGCGTCGACCCCGAGCTCGCCCGAGCTCCGGCGACCACCACGGTCGATGCCGGTGACGACTCCGGCCATCTTAGGCCCAACCGCTGCCACTACTCGACGCGGACGAGTGCCTGCGTCACGTAGACGCCCTCCGCCGGCCATTTGGTCGCCGGAGGAGGGAAACCGCACCCCTCCGCCGTCTCTGGCTCCGCCGGCGACGAGCCGCGGGTCAACTCCGGCGAGTTGACCCAGGTTTGACCTTCCCCGTGTGTCACTGACGTGTGGGCCACCCCCTGACATTTTAGTTAGTATTAGTTTAACACTAATTAACCTAGGTTAGTTAGCTGATTAGTCGCTGACCAGTGGGCCCCGGCCCCACAAACCGTTTAGTTAGAATTAACTTAAGGCTAATTAACTTGGTTAATTAGTTGTGTCACTGACCAGTGGACCCCGCTGGTCAGGTTTGACCTGGGGCGCCCAGTTGACTCTGCTGACGTCACAGTGACGTGGTGCTGACGCCATAAATCATTTTCTGGATTTAAAATAAATTCAGGAAATTCCAGAAAATTGTATAAATTTCTAAAAATCATAGAAATTCAACCGTAACTCCAAACTAAATAATTTATATATGAAAAATTATCAAAAAAATTCAAGGAATCCATCTGTACCATTTTCATGCATGTTTGAACAATGCTGTCCTCTGTTTTGGACAAAACAAATAAAGGGCATTTAAATAACCATATATGGAGTTGGAATTTGAATCATGTATTCAAACCAACTTCATTTAATTCATAGCTAGGTGCATTAGCCCAAAATACATTCATATTGCCATGTCATAGCATGCATCATATTGTGCATTGCATTGATCGTGTTTCTTCTGTGTTTGCCGGTGTTGTTCCCCCTCGATAGACGTAGTACCGGCGATGTGATCGATGACACCAATGAAGAGCTATATTATCTTCAGAAGTGCCAGGCAAGCAAAACCCCCTTGTTCATTCCGATACAATCCTACTCTCTCGCTCCTGCTCTCTTTTACTGCATTAGGACAACAACGATTCATCTGTTACTTGCTGCGGTAGCTGAACCCCTTTATCCTCTGCATGACCTGTCATTGCCATAGTAAATAGATGAAACCCACTAGTATGAGTAGGAGTTGCTTGAGCCCTGTTGTGCCTACTCATTCATGTTTGTTTGTCATGCCTGCTACTGCTTAGAGTTGTGTCAGGTCTGATTCATCGGGAATGAATTAGAGGTGTGTGAATATGTCCTACTGTGTGTGAGCTAAGTGTGTGAACACGATTTGGTAAAGGTAGCGGTGAGAGGCCATGTAGGAGTACATGGTGGGTTGTCTCATTGAAGCCGTCCTTAGGAACTGAGTTCTGTGTTTGTGATCCATGATTCAGCTACTACCACGCATTGGGCCCGAAACCAATGGACCCTCTCGGCTTCTTAATCACCCTTGTCCTCTGTCCAGGAGTTGCAAGTAGTTTCTGGTGTTTGTAGTATGTTGGAGGCCGTGGGCAGCGCTGACCGGAGGGGTGGGCTGTGATGCGGTAGGCACGTGGCCGGGTATACTGGGCGCCCGTTTGGTGTCACGGAACCCTGTTCACATCGTTTGGGGCTGTGAGCGAAACTCCGGCCGGATCTCCTCATGGATGGAACCGGAATAGGCGATAAACCTGGACTAGAGACTTGAGTGTTTAGGTAGGCCGTGGCTGACACCCACGTTGGGCTTCCGCTTGAAGGTTGCCGAGTACATGTCGTGTAAACGGCGGTAAGTGGTGAGAGCGTGTGTGAAGAAGTACACCCCTGCAGGGTTAACATCATCTATTCGAATAGCCGTGTCCGCGGTAAAGGACTTCTGGGTTGCTTATATCAGTTCATAGACAAGTGAAAGTGGATACTCTAAAATATGCAAGATAAGCGTGAGTGCTATGGATGGCGTTCTCGTAGGGAGACGGGAGCGGATCCATAGTGGTGTATTGATATGGTGAATATGTGGACTCGTGTGCGCCACCTCAAAAGAGTTACTTGCAGTCGTAGTTTAGGATAGCCACCGAGTCAAAGCTGGCTTGCTGCAGTTAAACCCCACCATCCCCTTTGTTGATAATGATGCATATGTAGTTAGTTCTGATGTAAGTCTTGCTGGGTACATTTGTACTCACGTTTTCCTATTTTATGTTTTTGCAGAGAGACTTCAGTCTCGCTAGTAGTTCCGCGTGGTCTTCGACGTTTAGCTTGTTACCTCAGCTACGATCTTGTGCACTCGGCAGGATCTGGTAGATAGTCAGGCTTCTCAGCCTTTTCCATTTGTAGATGTCTGTACTCAGACATGTTAAGCTTCCGCTTGTGTTTGATTTGTATGCTCTGAATGTTGGGTCAGGAGACTCATGTTTGTAATATCTCGCTCCTCGGAGCCTATTGAATAAATACTTGAGTCGTAGAGTCATGTTGTGATGCCATGTGGTATTTGCACATATCGAGCATATTGTGTGTATGTTATTGAAATGCTTGGTATGTGTGGGATCTGACTATCTAGTTGTTTATCTTTAGTAGCCTCTCTTACCGGGAAATGTCTCCTAGTGTTTCCACCGAGCCATGGTAGCTTGCTACTGCTCCGGAACACTTAGGCTGGCCGGCATGTGTCCTTCTTCGTTCCTGTGTCTATCCCTTCGGGGAAATGTCACGCGATGAATACCGGAGTCCTGTTAGCCCGCTACAGCCCGGTTCACCGGAGTCCTGCTAGCCAAGTGCTACAGCCTGGATTCACTCGCTGATGACCGACATGTTCGATGCTGGGTCATGGATGCCTGTCCTTGTAAGTTTGTGCCACTTTGGGTTTACGACTAGCCATGTCAGCCCGGGCTCCTTATCATATGGATGCTAGCGACACTATCATATACGTGTGCCAAAAGACGCAAACGGTCCCGGGCAAAGGTAAGGCGACACCCGTGGGAATACCGTGCGTGAGGCCGCAAAGTGATATGAGGTGTTACATGCTAGATCGATGTGGCATTGTGTCGGGGTCCTGACAGCATTGGTATTAGAGCTTGATTGCCTGTAGGATTACCAAGCCAACTGGTCGAAGTTGAGTCTAGAAATTCTTTAGTTACATAAGGGAATTGATTGTGGGATGGAACGTAAGGCTCTTTTTACTCCTTATGCCTTATGCCCTTCTGATCTGAGTCATCTTATCTTTCCTACGGGGTTAAGGAACTAGGCTTTCTCTTCTTTCTATCAGGATCACGTGTTACTAATCCGTAGACTTATAAGATTGTTGGAATTAAGTCTCAGTTCAGTTTCTACCTTTGTATGTTAATTATTGATCTCGAGACCTTGATATTGTGCTTCTGAGTGGCTATGCCACCATTTTTGTAGCATGTCTCAAATCTTTTTGAGCATTTATAGCCGTTATGCTGTCCGAGTCATCCCAGGTTTCTAAATAGTCTGATGCATTTGCAAATCCCTTCTTCCCGTTCCCGATGTCCTTTTGGTCAGATTAATCACACAAATTAGTGAGTTAAGGTACTTTATTGCCTCGACATATATGTTGGAGTTAATAATTATAACCCTAAGTGCTTAGGGGATCATCTAGTGGTCTAGCCATGATCTGTGTTTCCATTGTGATGATTCTGGCCATCATTATCGAAAGCATCCCGTGATGCCATTTAGTTAGTAGGCATTCTATTTCTGGGTTCTTGAACCCGAGATTCACTCTACATAATTCATGTTGATAGTGTTGCTAGTTCCTTTAGGAAATTAGTAACTTTTGCATTAGTCCTCGAGGTCCATGGTATTTTCCTTCTTCCAAATACTATGAACCACTTATGGCAGTAGTTTGTTGGATCAAAAGATCATAACAGGAGTGCTCTCGATGGGTTCTTTATTCTATGTTGCGACTCTGCCAGTCCTAACCTTCTGCATGGGTTATCCGGAAGAATTATGTTGAACTTGGTTCGACATACTAGTCCATGCATCCACAACTCAGAAAAACATATGTTCTTTTGAGTTGTCCCCCTTTAGTTGTCTTCTGACCGTCGTCTATCAATTGATAGTCAAGAGTATGCGTGCGTTCATTCATCGATGCCTATTAATCTTGTGGTCCGTCAAGCCATTCTATTCCGGAATGACTAGGAGAAACAAACTCCAGAACCTGACCCATATCCAGGGTTGGGTCAAAGAAGTTGTGCTCTGCAGATCAAATTGCTAATCCAGCTTTTGTTCTGTTCCACCCTGGAGTGTTACTATCTTTTATATCGGGATTATTGTAGGAATTGCACACCATCCTATGAACTCTTGGTACAGTGATACTTCTTGCCATCATTGTTCATTCCTCGGTTCCTGTGTTATTGTAACCGGAATACCGACAAGTGAATCGTGGTGTGTGAAATCAATACTGCTAGCAACTCCGTTGCTTGGTAGTTAAATGGACGATAATCTCATTCTTAGCATGTTGATTATTGAATCGTCACCCTAAGGTTGATTGTGCTACCTAGTCCTTATTTCCGGTGCACCCCTCGATTAATGAGTTAGGATTGTGCCGATCCCTTGTTCTTGTGATCATATCGTCCTGTCATGGAAAGCAAGATTGTTCTCGAGCTTAGTAACATATCGGTGGTTCATGATTTTCCGAATATCTTCTCGAAAGTATCACCAGGATGTCACCTGACTGTTATGTTGAGCTCGTGATCAAGTTGGTTTATCCTGTAAACCACCCTTTCTCCAAGAATCTGTGTTGGATAACCCTGAGCTAGTTTGTTAAGCCAAACAACAACTTGGAGTGTTGGAAGATAAAAGCTTACCTGACTTAGTTCATTTCAAAGGGATATCCTTTGTATGTGTGTGTTGAAGAAAGTTGATATTTCATCGACTGACCCTCGTGATCAGTTAATGGACCTATCATCTTGTCCAACCTTTGATTTGGGTGTGGGCTATCCTCAAATCAAGTCAGAACCAACGATGTTCGTAATGTTGTCTTACTCGTGGTTTTTCCTCGGGCATACACCATTATATTCTTTGGTCTGACCAATGCTATCACCGTGTTCACTTAACTATGGAATTCCTTTTAAAAGGAAACCCAGATGAATTGTTGTTGAGCCCATTGACAACATCCTTATCTCCTCCATGATTTTGTTGAACATTAAGCTAGTGTTGGAAACTTTTGAAAGCATTTCTTCATGCTAGCTCATGAAGCATATGTTCGGATGTAAGAAGTAACTTCCTCTAGTTCATGTGCATTTGATGCAAGTTGCCGCCGTGGATTCGAGAAAGTCAATGTTGTTTCCTTTGGAATCATTCCAAATCAGTCATGCATACGTGCGAAGTATTCTGTGGTCTGGAGACTTGCAACCTCCATTCTATATGTGTCCCTAGCACACCAAGCCACTGATTGATTTGTTCAAGGTTAATAAGTTCTAAGTGCTAGTCCCGAAGGTACCAGACGGATTTGTACAAAACTTCGATATCCTCGATGATGGTTCCCCCTCCTGAACTCGGTAGTGTTTTATTTTAAGACTACTTGTGGTCATGCTTGTCTTGGACAACATGTTCACATGTTGTAGGAGAATCGGCTCGTGTTTTTGGAGCTTGCTATCGTAGTTCATTCCCGAGAATCTCGCAACGTCGTCTCGTCTATTTGTGTTGCAAACTTTCATTCTTCTTCCAGACTTGATGAGTCTAGAATATCCTGACACCAGCCAGATCTGAATCTCAGGCAGATATGATGGTTGGAACATTTCCCAAGAATTATAATATTGGTCTCGTGATAACCGGTAAAGTGGATGTCGTGGCCAACACACCCAGCCGGAAGACCTGTTATTATAATATCTTGATTGAGAAAGTTGGCCACCTCCCCATAAGGATCTCGTAGAATTTATTCTAGTAGTTGTTCCTTATGTAATCTTGAGCTTTCGAAGTCCGACCTGTTACTTGATGTTCTAGATACCAAACCGTTCCAACAAATGGATTGCGCTAGCACATCAAGGAGAACATTAGAAGCGGAGTGCTAGATGTCTCTCGGTCGATCATCTAGATTTTATTTCCTTGGCTCTGCCAAGGTGAAATCTGAGAAGGGTTATCTTCCTTTGCATTTGCATCTTCCACCGATATTCATCATGGTAGTATGTTGTGTTGTCAGCACCCTTGACATGGATGTTGGTAAAACCTTGATGATTATGGAAATGCTCAAGTTCTTGAGAGCACGCACAAGCGCTAGGTGTTATCATCGACACTAACTGGGATGCTCTCAGTTTCCTCGGCAATGCTATGACCTTTTCAACCAGTGATTTCACTCTCTATTGTTGGGTTCTTCCCCAGTTACCAGAATCATTCCCAGCATTTGCATTTGGTTCCCAGCTTGCACCGCCAATGTGCCATTCTACCATGGGTCTCTTCCATTTCCGGTGATAAGCAAAAATCATCCATTGCGTTGTCTTCAACAAGGTAATCCACATCATCCAAGTCCGAGTATGCCATTCTACCGACCCCCTCCAAACGATCGCTCGAGAATTTCCTTAGGCTGGTTTAAAGAGTTTCAATGATCTCTGAATCAAAGGTAATTCTTTTTGCCACTTAAGGTAATAATCTACGAATCACCCTCCTCCAGGATGTTTCGTTGTGGTATCATGGCAACTCAACTCCTCGCTACGTTGACAACCGATCACCACATTCTTAAGTCTGGAATTGTTGTCTACTTAGAGAGCCCTCGTCATCTGTCTCACTCCATCTCTTCAGATGTATGCTTCGTCTCTCAGCTCAAGAGATGTTGCTATGTCTCATTCCATGGGTTAATCCTGAGTTGTTCGACCTTCGAGAAGAACGATTCTTTTAGGGTCTTTCATTCCTCTCGTTGTCATGATAGTTGGAGTTCTCAGAGCAAGACTTCGAGACAATGATGGTGAACGAATCAACGTTCAGTTGAAGTGCAACCTGGATCGTGAAGATTGTGCTAGTTTGCGTTCCCCCTTCACCTTACCCTACGCTTGAATCTCGGGACGAGATTTTTGTTTAGTGGGGGTGAGTTGTCACATCCCTGGTCCTGTTATGCACTAGGCTAGACCCTCATGTGAGCATCATGTTTTAATTCAAATGAAATTTGAATTGAGGAATTTTCAAAAGCCTCAGAAGACCTCTAAAAATAACCAACATTTAAATCTCATCAAATGAGTCCAAAGAAATGTTCCTGTTACTCTGTGAAAATATTGGTAAGAGGTAAAATTCAAACCAATATTTTTGGAATCACAGAATTATTTATTTTTGGGCCTTTGACTTAAACCAATGACATATTTGAGTTGAATTTATTTCTATTATATAAGAAATAAAGTTCAAATATTTTTGTAAGTTGCCTGTGACCTTGGACTAGTTCCTGAGCTCACATACAATTTACAGAAAGTTTTAGAAAAATGATTTGATATTTTAAATCAAATCAAAACCAATTGCAGAAAATAGAAAACTGAAATAATTAGAAAAAGGAGAGAGAGAAACCTACCCGGCCCAGCTCCTCCAGCCACTTACCTGGCGCCACCAACCGGCCCAGCACGGCCCAGCCCACCGCCGCTTCCCCCCCTGTCGTCTTCCTCCCTCGCCAGAAGGACACGGCGCACGCGCCCGAGCTCGCCACGCCACCAGGCTGCCTGCCTGCGTCGCCTGGCTACCGCGACGCCGCGCGTCATCTCCTCGGCGCCGCCCCGACCCCCTGGACCACCTCGCTCTCTCCCTCTCCCTCGTATCTCTCCTCTGCTTCCTCTCTCTCACTCGCCCGAACGCAGCCGTCGCCACCGACGAGCTCCCCCACGGCCACAGCCACCCCCTCGCTCCCTCTCCGCATCCCTGAGCTCCGTCCCGACCCCGTGGAGCTACACACACGACGCACGCGACCCCGGGAGGCCAGCAACATCGCCATCGCCGTCGTCTTCCACCTCGGGCTCCGGCCACCATCGTCGTCGATCCGCCGCACGCAGGACGTCCCCGAGCCGGCTAACCATCCCTACGGCACCGCTGTGAGCTCCGCCACCGTTTCCCCCTCTTCCCCTCTTCGTTTGATTGCCGTAGCCGTCGCCCCCTTGATGACCGAAACCCGCCGCCGCCTGTGATCGCCGCCGACGTGCCTCCGGCCACCTAGTGGCCCGGCTGTCGTGCTCAGCTTCCTCCCCGCGCTGCCTAGAGCACGTAGGTGCCTCGCACGAGCCTCCCCGGCCACCATAGCGTCGACCCCGAGCTCGCCCGAGCTCCGGCGACCGCCACGGTCGATGCCGGTGACGACTCCGGCCATCTTAGGCCCAGCCGCTGCCACTACTCGATGCGGACGAGTGCCTGCGTCACGTAGACGCCCTCCGCCGGCCATTTGGTCGCCGGAGGAGGGAAATCGCACCCCTCCGCCGTCTCTGGCTCCGCCGGCGACGAGCCGCGGGTCAACTCCGGCGAGTTGACCCAGGTTTGACCTTCCCCGTGTGTCACTGACGTGTGGGCCACCCCCTGACATTTTAGTTAGTATTAGTTTAACACTAATTAACCTAGGTTAGTTAGCTGATTAGTCGCTGACCAGTGGGCCCCGGCCCCACAAACAGTTTAGTTAGAATTAACTTAAGGCTAATTAACTTGGTTAATTAGTTGTGTCACTGACCAGTGGACCCCGCTGGTCAGGTTTGACCTGGGGCGCCCAGTTGACTCTGCTGACGTCACAGTGACGTGGTGCTGACGCCATAAATCATTTTCTGGATTTAAAATAAATTCAGGAAATTCCAGAAAATTGTATAAATTTCTAAAAATCATAGAAATTCAACCGTAACTCCAAACTAAATAATTTATATATGAAAAATTATCAGAAAAATTCAAGGAATCCATCTGTACCATTTTCATGCATGTTTGAACAATGCTGTCCTCTGTTTTGGACAAAACAAATAAAGGGCATTTAAATAACCATATATGGAGTTGGAATTTGAATCATGTATTCAAACCAACTTCATTTAATTCATAGCTAGGTGCATTAGCCCAAAATACATTCATATTGCCATGTCATAGCATGCATCATATTGTGCATTGCATTGATCGTGTTTCTTTTGTGTTTGCCGGTGTTGTTCCCCCTCGATAGACGTTGTACCGGCGATGTGATCGATGACACCGATGAAGAGCTATATTATCTTCAGAAGTGCCAGGCAAGCAAAACCCCCTTGTTCATTCCGATACAATCCTACTCTCTCGCTCCTGCTCTCTTTTACTGCATTAGGACAACAACGATTCATCTGTTACTTGCTGCGGTAGCTGAACCCCTTTATCCTCTGCATGAACTGTCATTGCCATAGTAAATAGATGAAACCCACTAGTATGAGTAGGAGTTGCTTGAGCCCTGTTGTGCCTACTCATTCATGTTTGTTTGTCATGCCTGCTACTGCTTAGAGTTGTGTCAGGTCTGATTCATCGGGAATGAATTAGAGGTGTGTGAATATGTCCTACTGTGTGTGAGCTAAGTGTGTGAACACGATTTGGTAAAGGTAGCGGTGAGAGGCCATGTAGGAGTACATGGTGGGTTGTCTCATTGAAGCCGTCCTTAGGAACTGAGTTCTGTGTTTGTGATCCATGATTCAGCTACTACCACGCATTGGGCCCGAAACCAATGGACCCTCTCGGCTTCTTAATCACCCTTGTCCTCTGTCCAGGAGTTGCAAGTAGTTTCTGGTGTTTGTAGTATGCTGGAGGCCGTGGGCAGCACTGACTGGAGGGGTGGGCTGTGATGCGGTAGGCACGTGGCCGGGTATACCGGGCGCCCGTTTGGTGTCACGGAACCCTGTTCACATCGTTTGGGGCTGTGAGCGAAACTCCGGCTGGATCTCCTCATGGATGGAACCCGAATAGGCGATAAACCTGGACTAGAGACTTGAGTGTTTAGGTAGGCCGTGGCCGACACCCACGTTGGGCTTCCGCTTGAAGGTTGCCGAGTACATGTCGTGTAAACGACGGTAAGTGGTGAGAGCGTGTGTGAAGAAGTACACCCCTGCAGGGTTAACATCATCTATTCGAATAGCCGTGTCCGCGGTAAAGGACTTCTGGGTTGCTTATATCAGTTCATAGACAAGTGAAAGTGGATACTCTAAAATACGCAAGATAAGCGTGAGTGCTATGGATGGCGTTCTCGTAGGGAGACGGGAGCGGATCCATAGTGGTGTATTGATATGGTGAATATGTGGACTCGTGTGCGCCACCTCAAAAGAGTTACTTGCAGTCGTAGTTCAGGATAGCCACCGAGTCAAAGCTGGCTTGCTGCAGTTAAACCCCACCATCCCCTTTGTTGATAATGATGCATATGTAGTTAGTTCTGATGTAAGTCTTGCTGGGTACATTTGTACTCACGTTTGCCTATTTTATGATTTTGCAGAGAGACTTCAGTCTCGCTAGTAGTTCCGCGTGGTCTTCGACGTTTAGCTTGTTACCTCAGCTATGATCTTGTGCCCTCGGCAGGATCTGGTAGATAGTCAGGCTTCTCAGCCTTTTCCATTTGTAGATGTCTGTACTCAGACATGTTAAGCTTCCGCTTGTGTTTGATTTGTATGCTCTGAATGTTGGGTCAGGAGACTCATGTTTGTAATATCTCGCTCCTCGGAGCCTATTGAATAAATACTTGAGTCATAGAGTCATGTTGTGATGCCATGTGGTATTTGCACATATCGAGCATATTGTGTGTATGTTATTGAAATGCTTGGTATGTGTGGGATCTGACTATCTAGTTGTTTATCTTTAGTAGCCTCTCTTACCGGGAAATGTCTCCTAGTGTTTCCACCGAGCCATGGTAGCTTGCTACTGCTCCGGAACACTTAGGCTGGCCGGCATGTGTCCTTCTTCGTTCCTGTGTCTGTCCCTTCGGGGAAATGTCACGCGATGAATACCGGAGTCCTGTTAGCCCGCTACAGCCCGGTTCACCGGAGTCCTGCTAGCCCAGTGCTACAGCCTGGATTCACTCGCTGATGACCGACACGTTCGATGCTGGGTCATGGATGCCTGTCCCTGTAAGTTTGTGCCACTTTGGGTTTACGACTAGCCATGTCAGCCTGGGCTCCTTATCATATGGATGCTAGCGACACTATCATATACGTATGCCAAAAGACGCAAACGGTCCCGGGCAAAGGTAAGGCGACACCCGTGGGAATACCGTGCGTGAGGCCGCAAAGTGATATGAGGTGTTACATGCTAGATCGATGTGGCATTGAGTCGGGGTCCTGAAAGGCCTCGCGGCCCCACCGTACTCCCATCGCTGGCCTAGCCATCCCTCTACTCACCCACACCTGCTGTTATTCTCCAGCGACGGCAGACGAACCAGTAAACCCTCGTACAGTCGTACTCCCCTCCGCGTGGGAAACAACTGCTGAGTCTTCCCTGCCTCCGTGTCGTTCCCTTCCTAGGCCTCGCCGTCGTCCATCGCCCTGGTGCTCTCGGCACGGCCTGGTCAACATGGTTAATGAACAACATGCATCTGAAGTGGACTGTACGTGGAGAGGCTGACAGCTAGGTCCACGGCCGCACGCCAGGAAATGCCTCCTTATTACACGCAAAATAATGATTCCTCCACCTGACATCTGGGACCCACCGAAAGGGCCTCTGTATTTCACGAAAAAAACATTACCGCCGCTGACAGCTCAGACCCACCAGCTATATCTTCGTACGCAAGGAAGTGCCTCCTTATTACGCACAAAAAAATGAATACTCCCCCTATTAGCTGGGACCTAGTATAGTGGCAGGCTGGCTTGTGGGCCTACTAAGTTGATGGGGACGGAGGGCTTTGTCAACTTAGTCAATATGCAGGATTCTCGCTCCTGTGACCGTGCGATGTCCATCCAATGGCCGTAGTGCTTCTTCAACCTCTGGTCTTCTTGCTCCAGCCGCCCAAACCAGCGCCGGTCGTGCTGCCTCCTGTGGCCGGCTTCGATGCGGCGGAGGCCTCACCGCCCCTACTACTCCCACCGCTGGCTAGGCCATCCCTCTACTCATCCACACCCCCTGTTATTCTACGGCGATGGCAGCCTCACACCGCAGCAAACCAGTGAACCATCATAGTCCTCTACACGTGGGCATCCACTGCCGCGTCTTCCTCAGCTCCGCGTCGTCCCCTTCCTAGGCCTCACCGTCATCCACCGCCCTGGTGCTCTCGGCATGGCATGGTCAACATGGTCAAGGAACGGCTTCCATCGGACGTGGACTGTACGTGGAGAGGCTGACAGCTGCGTCCACGGCCGCAGCAAGGAAGTGCCTCCTTATTACGCGCAAAATAATTATTCCACCACCTGACAACGGGGACCCACCGGACGGGCCATCGTATTTCGTGAAAAAAACATTTCCCCCTGACTGCTGGGACCCACCAACTACATCTTCACACGCAAGGAAGTGCGTCTGAAAAAAAACGATTCGCCCCCCTGACTGCTGGGACCCACCAACTACATCTTCGCATGCAAGAAATTGCCTAACAGTCGGGACCCACCTGGTCGAAGCGTATGTAGTGTTGTCATTCTGGTCACGAACGTGTACGTACATATATACCGGTGGATGTAGAGGCACGCACGTGTCGATGTAGAGGCGCGCATGTAGCATGTACACGTACGTACAACTGCCAGTGTGCAAGAAAGAAAAAACGGCCACGTATGTGTACATACGGGCGGGGTCTCGAACGCCTACCGACGCATACGTACGGCTAGGGCTCGTGTACATGGCTGGGTCAGAACGGAGAAACAACATCGTCGTCGTGTTCATGGGGAGCCAACCGGCTGGGTTGGAACGGAATGCATCGTCGTGTTCATCAGGAGGGCTTGGATGGAACAGGCGATGGAAACGAGGCGTGGCGTACAGCAGAACAGAGGAAACAACCTTGTATTGGACCGGCCACGTTCGAAACGGGATCCTATTCATCGGGAGGGGTCTGGCGTACCGCAAAACGGAGGAAACGGACCTCCTATGGTCGAAATGGGGGTCCTGTTGATTGGGAGGGGTGTGACGTACCGCAAAACGGACGAATCGGACTTGTGTTGGAGCGCTACGGTCGAAACGGGGGTCCTGTTGTTTGGGAGGGGTGTGACGTACCATAAAACAGACGAAACAGACTTGCGTTGGAGCGCTACAGTCGAAATGGGGGTCCTGTTCATCGGGAGGGGTGTGGCGTACCGCAAAACGGATGAAACGGACTTGTGTTGGAGCGCTACGGTTGAAACAGGGGTCCTGTTCATTGGGAGTGGTGTGGCGTACCGCAAAACGGGACTCCATGGGATACTGTTCATCTCCACCATCGACCTCCTCCAGTCTTCACGGGCTACTTTTCATCCACCGTCGACCTCTTCCAGCCTCCACCTGCGACTGTTCATCCACGGGCTCCTGTTCATCCAACCTCCACAGCGCGCTACTCCACCGGCTACTATTCAACCACCCCTCTCCACGGGCTCCTGTTCAACCACCCCTTCATAGGCTACTGTTCATCCACCCCTCCACCATCCACTGATCATAAAGCCCTCCACGGGGTCATCCTGTTCATCCAGCCCTCCACGGGGCCCTGTTCATCCAGCCCCAACCACCTCGATTGATCGGGGTCCTGTTCATCCAGAGGCAACGCCACGGGTCCTGTTCATCCACTCACACCGCTCACTGTTCATCCAAACCCCCCTGCAGTGCTCACTGTTCATCCAGAGGCAGCATCGATCGGCTTCAGTTACCAGCAGCAGTGAAGGAATCGCTCGATCGCTCGGGTTCAGTAACGCATAGCCTGCAGTGCAATCTGTTGGGTTCAGTTAGGCGACGACTCCCTCGGGTTCAGTAAGAGCCCAACGCCTCACACACACGTGCGTACGTGTACGAGAGAAACGCGCATCGCTCGGCCCCCGACCACCCACCGTAACCGGGAACTCCTTGAAATTTTCCTCGCCCTCGCTTCTACCACGGGTTTTCCGTCATGGACGACCCAAAGAATGTCATGCAGCTGCATCTCCGGCCCGCCCAGGAGGAAAAACCCATTTTCTGTCATGATTTTTTGTCATAGAAGTAGGAGCCCACCACATCTATGATGATACCGGGTTTTGTCACAATTATCGTCATAGAAGTGTCATAAGTATGACAAAAAAATTGTTCGGCCCAAAATGTCACGGATGTGTATTTTTTGTAGTGGTTGATGGTAACAGGAGGCGGGGGACATGATGTTTACCCAGGTTCGGGCCCTCTCTATGGAGGTAATACCCTACTTCCTCCTTGATTGACCTTGATGAATATGAGTATTACGAGAGTTGATCTACCATGAGATCATAATGGCTAAAACTCTAGAAGTCTAGCCTGTATGATTATGATTGCCTCTATGGACTAATCCCTCCGGTTTATATATACACTAGAGGGGACTAGGGTTGTACAAAGTCAGTTACAGACAAAGGAATCTTCACATCCGGGCGCCAAGCTTGCCTTCCACGCCAAGGAGAGTCCCATCCGGACACAGGTGAGAGTCTTCGGTCTTGTATCTTCACAGCCCATCAGTCCGACCCATGTCAATAGGTCGGACGCCCGAGGACCCCTTAATCCAGGACTCCCTCAACAGCGAGAACTAGTCTCCGCGACCTGCAGCGCATCAAGAAAGTAGAGATCAGCGAGCCATATCGTTGTATGCGTCTTCCTTCTTCTTTTGCCCTTGTGTATTTCGGGCATAGCCGCATGTGACTTTTTTAGTTATCTTCCTAGATATGTAAGACAATTATTATCCACTGTCATCGTCCTTATATTCATCATGCTTGCTATAAGTCGCAATTGATGCTATATAGGTCCGCCGGATCTTACATCAAGATCTGTGAAAACAGGGGCTCGGGCGCCATTAATGGAGATGTTGGAGGGAGGTGCGCAGCGGATAGAGGTCAAAGGGCTCTCCTCCCAATGAGCACGCACAGGGGTCTGATCGCACGCCTCCTGTACTCAAATAGCTACCCTGCATGACACCTCCTAGCCAATAAAAAAGGGTCGCGTGGATGCACGTAATTGGTAAGTAGAACACCCACGGGTTCAATAATAGTTGTGTTTCCGATTTGTAATGTGACAATACTTGTTCCAAAATGACTTTGTTGATTTTTAAGGTGTGTGCCTTTGCAAATCGGACAGAAAAATTACCACAACATGTTGGTGCCATGTCATGACACCATGCCAAGTTTCATGATTTTCAGGCATGCTTTGGATTTACCGGAATTAAAAACGAAGTTTCTCAATCTTTTCGGCCGAGCCATGACGCCCAGATGTTTAAATTTCATTCTCATTTCTTGCATGAGACCTAGAAATTCACCCAAGGACACACATGTGAATTTTCAACCAACTTTGGTGCACTGGAGCATGTGCTTGTAGTTCAAATTTGAATTATGCACATTAAATGCCCATAAATTCAATTAATGTACAAAAAAGGCCAAATGAACCTGGAATAATTCCAAAATTTAGCACGATACTTCTATTTGGTCTAATCTGCATGTGTAAACAAATTAAGGCGGAAGAAGGCAATGTACATATGTCGTTTTGCACACGGAGGTGACACGTTCCCTCTCGGAACCACGAGCCTTCTTGAGAGAAGCTCTGGTTTGCAAGCAACTTATATCAAAGCTTGTCCCAATTCGGCCAAAAAAATTTCCGTAGCATGTTGGTGCCATGTCATGACACCATGCCAAGTTTCATGAGTTTCAGGCGTGTTTTGGATTTACATGAATTAAAAAACCAAGTTTCTCAATCTTTCCGGCCGAGCCACGACGCCCAGATGTTTGAATTTCATTCCCATTTCTTGCATGGGACCTAGAAATTCACCCAAGGACACACATGTGATTTTTCAACCAACTTTGGTGCGTTAGAGCATGTGCTTCTAGTTCAAATTTGAATTATGCACATTAAATGATCAGAAATTCAACTAATGTATAAAAAAAGGCCTAACCAACCTGGAATTAATGTATAAAAAAATGAAAGACATGCTTGGAAAACATGACACCTGGCGTGGTGGCATGGTTTGGACTCACTGTGCCCTGGTAAAAATTTGAGAATGTTTTCCTTATGTCGTCATGCACGCCTTTCATAAATCGAACCATCACCGAGGAAGTTCCATGGCTTCGAGGGGAAATCACCAAGATTGAAGGGGGATCCAAATTTCCTTTGTCCTTTGTCCATGAGTTTTTTTCTACAATGAACATAGACCCTGCAAATCACCATGTTCAAATTTGACACTTTTCCGTGTTCATTTACCATATTTAGGGGATTATTTGCATTCTCTAGGAATTAATGCACATAATTCAAATTCGAACAATCGATGCATGAAAAAATGCACAAGAATGGTCTGGAAAACCATCCTCGTGCCATTTAGTAAATTCCCATGCCTTTTACATGGAATGGACAGATATTTCGAGGAAATGTGTGGCAATAGTCAACCATAAATGCATCGTTTACTGGGTAACAATTGTATAAAAAATGAAATAAATGTTTGAGAAACATGACGCCTGGCGTGGTGCCATGGTATGGCCTCACCATGCCATGGTAAAAATTTGAGAATGTTATCCTTATGTCCTCATGCACGCCTTTCATAAATCGAACCATCACCGAGGAAGTTTCATGGTTTCGAAAGGGAAATCACCAAGATTGAAGGGGGATCCAAATTTCCTTTGTCCTTTGTCCACGAGTTTTTTTCTAAGATGAACATACACCCTGCAAATCACCATGTTCAAGTTTGACACTTTTTCGGGTTCATTTACCATATTTAGGGGATTATGTGCATTTTCTAGGCATTAATGCACATAATTCAAGTTCAAACAATTGATGCATGAAAGGGTGCACAAGAACGTTCTAGAAAACGATGCTCATGCCATTTAGTAAGTTCTCATGGCTTTTACAAGGAATGGACAAATATTTCGGTGAAGTGTGTGACAATAGTCAACCACAAACATTTGTTTATTGGGTTTTCAACTATAGAAAAAAATGAAATAAATGATTGAAAAACATGATGCCTGGCATGGTGCCATGGTATGACCTCACCATGCCCTGGTGAAAATTTGAGAAGGTTTGGCTTATGTCGTCATGCACACCCTTCATAAATCGAACCATCGCCTGGAAGTTCCATGCTTTCGAGAGGGAAATCACCAAAATTGAAGGGGAATCCAATTTTTCTTCGTTCTTTGACCTAGAGTTTTTTTCTACGAAGAACATACACCCTGCAAATCACCGTGTTCAAATTTGACATTTTTTCGGGCTCATTTATCATATTTAAGGGATTATTTGCATTTTGTAGGCATTTGACGCATATAAATCCAATCCAGGTACAACAGCATAGATGTGATGTGAGGGACGTGGATTGCCGTTCGATCACGGCGCATCCTACGATGCACATGCGCGATCCACGTGGCTGGGGTTCTGGCCAATCATAATGCAACACACAATAGCCTCAGCGCACACTGGTTCCGGAAGCGACCGAGATGAACCGTGTGCGATAATGAACGAGCAAAATTGTAAGGGAAGCCAAATTTCCTTTCTCGTTTGTCATTGAGCTCTTAAAAACCACCGCACTGTACGGCTTCCAGACCCCTCCGTCCCAAAGCTCTCTCCAAGTGTCGTTCATGGCACCGCGACGCACAGTAACTGGTAAGGAAGCGATGGCATCCCGCAGCGCCACGTTCCTCGCCGCCCGCAACCGCACACTTGGTAAGGAAGCGATGGCATCTCACCGTGCTGAGTTCATCGCTGCCGGCGGTCACCCAGTTATGTGGACAGGCTTTGAGGCTGCCATGGCCGAATGGGCGATGGATCTAGAGGCGGCCAAATTCGCATAGGAGGATCGGAAAAGGTAGAAAGCAGTCAAGAAAAGAGAGTCCCACTGCCGCAAGAAAGAAGAGGCTGCACACCGTGATGAGGAGAGCTTGGCGGAGATCGAAGCACGGTTGGATGCCGCCTACAAGGTCGGGAAGGAGAACGCCGACGTCTGGCCAGCATGCCCTGATGGTAGCACGTGAGAAGTAGTTTAAGTTTGTAGTATTAGAGCAAATTACAAGTAGTACTTTAAGTTTGTAGTATTAACGTACAATGAGTATCCTTTGAGGGCTTTGAGCGTTTGAAAGTGCGTTATATCGACTAGAGGGTGGGTGAATAGGCGATTTTTATGAATTCTTCACTAAGGAATTTGCCGGTGAGGAAATTCCTTAGCGAAGAACTACTAGCAGCGGAATAAGTACTCAGAAGTAAACATAACAGGATACAGACATAGTCATCATGATGAAATGAAGACAAGCACAGAGTACAGAAAGCATAAACACAGGATAACACAAGATGAAGACAAACAGACTGAAGAAATTGAACTGAGGAAATCAAGAAAGTCTTCAGTCAAAGTCTTCAAACACAGATATGAACAATCACTCAACACAGTAATGAGGAAATGAAAGAGTTGAGGAAATAGAACCAGTTAGGTTGGTGAAGACAATGATTTGGTAGACCAGTTCCAACTGCTGTCTCAGTTGTACGTCTGGTTGGAGCGGCTGAGTATTTAAACTCGAGGACACGCAGTCCCGGACACCCAGTCGCTGAGCACGCAGCTCAGGACACCAAGTTCTCACTGTATTCTCCTTGAACTAAGGTCACACAAACCTCGTCCAATCACTCATGGCAAGTCTTCAGGCGACTTCCAAACCTTCACCGACTCGGTCACTCGGCGATCCACAATTCCTCTTGGATGCTCTAGACCATGACGCCTAACCGTTTGGAAGAAGCACAGTCTTCAAAGGTAACAAGCGTCGGATCCACGCAGGATCAATCTCTTCAGTGATGCTCAATCACTTTGGGTTTGTAGGTGTTTGGGTTTGGGGTTTTTCCTCACTCGATGATTTTCGCTCAAAGTCCTCGGAGGATGGGTTGCTCTCAATTGACAAGTGTCAGTTTCTCTCGGAGCAGCCAACCAACTAGTGGTTGTAGGGGGCGGCTATTTATAGCCTAGGGAGCAGCCTGACATGATAAGACATAAATGCCCTTCAATGATATGACCGTTAGGTGGATAAGATATTTTGGGACAACTGGCGTGCAGCACAGCAACGGTCGGAAATTTGACTATCAAATCCCTCAGGGCTATCATGATCCTCATTGTGTAGGCAATCCGCACTGGCGAATTCCTAACTCCTCAGTCAGAACAAATTCCTCAGCGACCAGAAGAACTTCGTCTCTGTTACTGAAGAAAGTGACTGAACTGTATGAGATTTCCAAAGGCTTCACTCGAAGGGTTTGGTAGGTTTAGGATTTTGAGTTGAGCATCACTTGGAAATTTTTCCTTAGTATTTCCTTGACCCCCTTTAATAGTACGGTGTTTCCTATGACTCAAGAGAGAGAAAACAAAACTATGAAAACGAAAGTCTTCAAGCTTCATATTCCTCGCATGAATATCAAGTCTTCACGGTAACACCAATTTCTTCACTTTCAAAGTCTTCATGAAAGTCTTCAGAAATACCAAAATCTTCAGTCGAAGATATTCATTTTTAGGGGTCGACTTTCCCTGTAAATATCAAACTCCTCATAGACTTATGGACCTGTGTACACTCACAAACGCATTAGTCCCTTAACCTATAAGTCTCCAATACACCAAAATCACTAAGGGGCACTAGATGCACTTACAATCTCCCCCTTTTTGGTGATTGATGACAATATAGGTTATGTTTTCAACGGGGCTAAACATGTGAAGTGTAAGTACTAATGTTGAGGAATTTGATTGCAAGATATAGAAGAACTCCCCCTGAAGATGTGCATAGTGAGGAATTTGCTTTTGAAGCAATGCACACTTGAAGAGTTGAATCATGGAGATCTCCCCCTATATCTTGTAATTCATACATGCATTTGACATATGATATGAAGAATTTGAAATGCATGATGAAATATGGTGCCTGATGAAATTCAGCATGCGTGCAGTAACATTAATGAGGAACAAGCATGCAGAATAACATATCGAGAGTATCAAAGCACAGTGCATCAAAAGTATCAGGGCACCATCGGGTTTAAGATTACAACTCGATCCAATAAAGTTTCAGAAGAACGAGAGTTGTAACTTAACAAAAAAATGCCCATATAATAGACCCGCTTGAAGACTAACTCAAATTTCTCCCCCTTTGTCATCGAATGACCAAAAGGATCGAAACTGAGGACTAACGCCCCTGAATAATATCAAGTTGATGGAGGAGCGCCAATGTTGTTGGGGTCGGTTGTTGTAGTAGGGCCTGCCGCAGTGTCGTCCAAATCTTCATTTTCATCAGTCTCGCGTGATGAAGAATAGGAGCTAGCCACCAAGGAAGGGACTTTGACCTTCTTGAACTTCTTCGGTGGAGGTGTAGACCAGTCAAATTCTTCCTTGAGTCCCATATTCTTCAGATCTGTAGCGCTGTAGACATGAGATAGAACAGCCCAGGTATGGTTGAAGGTTTCATGGAGGTAGTATTGGTTTTTCTTCACTACATTGTGTGTTGAGGTCATGTTGTGAAGAATTGAACCAAACTGACGCTTGACCCATTTATGATTACGATCAACCTTCTGATGAAGACTGAGGAGTAACTCACGATCAGTCATCACCCTGGGAGCTGTGGCTTGAGGATTTTGCTTGGCGGCAGAGTCATGTGTGGCAGAGTCATCATTGGTGGAGTAGGATGCAGCCTTGTGAAATTGACCATCCAATGGACGAATGCCTTCATCTATCACAACAGATGCCTTGCCTTTGTCATCAGCTGAGGAATATGTCCGTTTGAGGACTTCAATGGGAGGCAAGTAGCTGCCATGGTTCAAAGTGTCAGTTTTGTAATTTAGTGAAGCCCTTGTCCTGATGAATCTCATAATCCATGGTGCATAAGGCTTCAGCTCAAATGGTGACATAGCAATATTCATCAGAGTCCTCATGAAGAAATCACGGAAGTTGACGGGAACGCCATGAATGATATGGAAAAGCATGTTCTTCATGATGCCAATGACCTCTTCATCATTTGAGTCGTGGCCTTTGATAGGACTCATTGTCTTCGACAGAATGCGATAGACAGTCCGGGGCACATATAGTAATTCCTTGACGAGGAATTTGGTTCGAGGAGCCTGCCCTGGCTTCAAAGGCTTCATCAGCACTTGCATGAAATGATTTGAAAGTTCAGGTTCACTATATACACAACGAGCACCGTCAAGGGGAGGACTGAGTGGGAGGGCACGAAGCAATTCAGTTGCTGGTGCCTTGTAGTGAGTATTTTCAGACATCCAGTCCAACACCCATGAATTCACATCTTCAGAGTTCCCTGTGATGTGCAGCGTTGCATAGAATTGAAGAATGAGTTCTTCATTCCAGTCACAGATGTCAGTGCAGAAATTCAGCAATCCAGCATCGTGAAGGACACTAAGGACTGGCTCGAAGCACGACAGAGACTCCATCTCTACATGAGGAATGTGTTCATGATTGAAGACTTTGTCTTTGTTGAACAGTACTGAGGAATAGAAATTTGCTTGACTAGCAGTCCAGAAACGCCTCTTCCTTATGCGAGCAGAGTCATAGGGGTTATAGTCAGTGAAGAACACATGCTCGCTGAAGAAATCTTCAGCCTTGAACTTTTTCTTCTTTGAGAATGGATCCGTTGGCTTGGGCACTGGAGTGTCAGTGAGTTGCATCACAACCTCAGGAATTGCAATCTCAGGTTCTTCAGGCTGAGGAATTTCCGGTTCCTCTTCAGTGGCAGGCTGCGTGTTCAAGGGCTCAACAACAACAGCTTCTTCAGCACTAGCGGCCAGAATGTCTTCTTGCATAGACGAGGTGGGATGAGTTTCTTCAGAGCCCATTTGAACAGTTGGTGCAGGGGGCTGAGGTATTTGTTGAAGTGGGGTGAAGAGTGGAGTATTGGGGTGCTGACTTTCCCAAAGTCATCATTCATCACAGGCGTTGTGCAGCCAATGTCCACGTCTTCATCTTCAATTTCTTCAACGCTAGCCTCTTCAGCTGTGAACTGAGGCATTGGCGAAGAAGCAACAGTCGTTGAAGGGATCGCATCCACTTCAATTTCTTCATCAACCTGCTCTGACGAAGCAGCAGATTGAGGTTCTTCATTAGATCCGCTTGGGATCACATATTCCTCACCAAAAGGAACAAGGTCCTTTGATGACATGGTGAATATTGGAACAACATCAATTGGATTCTCAATAGAGCTTATCAGAGACTTCATCTTCTTTGGAGCTGAAGATTCTGAAGCACTGGATGCTTTCCTTTTCTTCACTGCAGCTCGCTCTGTAGCCTTGGTCTTCTTCACATCGAATGCACATGGAAGAATTGGAGTTGGTGTAGGCGCAGATGGAACTGAGGTTTCTGTTTGAATTTCCTCAGGCGCAACTGATGCAGTTGCCCTGACATTTTCAGTTTCTTCAGGCGCACCACTAGTGGATGCCCTGACAATTTCTTCAGCGGCTGGAATGGAGTCATTAGCCCTGGAACTAGCATTTTCTTCAGCAGCCTGAATGTCATCAGCGGTGCTGGCATGTTCTTCAGTTGGCTGAGCAGATGCATCAGCATGAGGAATTTCTTGTTGCGATGGGGCTGCAACATTTGTGAATTTCTCAGTCAGTTTCACAAACCTGACTTTGGCTCCTTGCCAATCAGCATAGTAAGCATTGAAGTCATTGCTGAGGGTTTTGATTTCAGCTTGGATCTTGAGGAGTTCATCAGGTGTCATATTGACAACGTTATTCTTCAGGAACTTCTCCTTTCTGAACTGAGTCTTCTTGATCTGCATGGCCTTCTCAAATTTCCATTTCTCTTCAGTGATGAAATGGGTCAGCATGTGACTTTGACCAGGTGTCAACTTGAAATCAGGCATAGGAGTATTTGGATCCTTGTGCCAGAGATCAATGTAATCAAGGATCGCCCTTGGATCCAAAAGCAGTGGCACATTTGTGCCTTTGGCTCTAGCGGCCCTTTCTTGTCGGTCTCTGATGATTTCTGCAAGTTCATCATCATCAGCTTCATCGTCAGATGGCACGTGGAAAGCGACCTGTTTCTTCTTCGGACTAGGCCGAGTACCTCGACCAGCCGTTACCTTAGTCTTCAACAGAGTGGGGCCTGTTGAAGATTTTGGTGCAGCCGAGGAACTTGCTGAGGCACCAGAGGCAATAGAGATGCCTGTTGTCCTTTGGCATGTAGCCATATGTACAGGTGTTGAGGACTTTGCCGGACCAGCTGAGGACTTTTGAGGAGGAGCAGTAGTTGGTACTGGCCGTGAGGGCTTTGAAGAATCTGGCCGTGAGGGCTTTGAAGATTCTGGCTGTGAGGGCATTGCCGAGGAACTTGGCCGTGAGGGCATAGTTGGTGAAGAACTTGGCTTGTGAGCAGGCTTCTTTGCCATTAATTTTCTTGGCTTGACAAAGGCCTCAGTGGCAGTAGCAGCAGCAGAGTCTTCATTGAATTTCCTCACTGCTTTTTTAGCTTGTCTCGCCAACTTAGCTTGGCGCTTGGCCCATTCTTCAGGAAAATTCTCACCATGCTTGATGCTGGTGGGGTCAGCTCTTTGGCCAGGTGCCAATTGAGCTCTTGGGCATGGAGGATTAAGTGCGAATTTCTTCATATACTTTGGAGTCACAAATCTGTACTCCCTCCATTCTCTTGCCCATCTCCGTTCAATTTTCTGTATGCCCACCTTGTGCTGAGTTTTAGTTTCTTTTCCGTACTTAGCCTCATCAGGTGTGCAATAATCTGCATAGATGTCCTCAGGTATTTCAAAGGCAGTCATGACCTCAGGCTTCTTTCCTCCTTTCTGCGGCCTCTTACCATCAGCCATATTCTTCAGATGAGGAATTTGAACAATCGAATTTTCTGAAGAAGTATGCAACTTTTCTTCAAGGAACGCTGCAAATGAGTTAAGTTGATGAGAACCTAGTGATTCAGCAGTGGACATGAGTACCTGTGAACAGAGTATAGTTGCGAGGAATTTGGAGAGGTCATATGCGTTCTCAGAAGGTTTTTCAAAAAGAACAAGTTTGAGGAATTTGACCAGATGAGCCTTGAAGAATTTCACTAAGCGTTCTTTGTCTTAGGTTCCAGAGTTGTATAGATCGAGGATCCACACAATTGAGGAATCTTGAAGAAAAATGATGCTTAGAGAAACGAATCAAGAACAGATGACTAGTGAGGTGTTTTGTGTGTCAGGATTTGAAGAATAAAACACCTTTGAAGATTTTGTTGTGAAATTTTGAATCAAAAGGGGTAGTAAATGTAACTTTTAATTACCCTGGATGAAGAACACGACGAACTGTGAAGAAGAATAGTGAAGTTCGTCGATGTAGATCTTCCATGCCCTAACTTGGCAGAAGAAGACAGCTACGGCGGCGGCGGAGTGAAGATTTCCGCGGTCGGCGCGAGTACGACGACGACGAGGTCGAGACAGTGAAGCTCTTCCTCACCGGCGACGATGGAGTAGCGGCGGTGCTAGGGTTTGAGGAGCTCGAGCGAGAGAGAGAGTGGTCGAGTGGAGTAAAGGAAGTGAGGAAGGGATGAGGGGGTATTTATAGTCGCAGTGAAAAACTGTTCGCCCGAAGATTTAGGACGAACCTGCCCCTGACCCTTCTCCTTCGCTTGACATGTGTCACCCACGTACTGAGGAGTGGTGATCGTGTTAGATCGTGGGTGAATAGATAAGTCTATCATGGGATCCGGAACGGATTGAGCGGTAAAACCGAAAATTTGGATAAGATTAATTTTAAAGTTCCGTTCGCAAATTCTTCAGCTGTCAAGGACACAGTGAAGATTTTGAACAAGTTTCAAATAGAACGCACATGAAGAATTTGTGAATAGATTGGGTTGAGTATAGCATAGAGGGGAAGGGTCCGATCACATTCACTTAGCAGAAAAATGCAACCTGAAGAAATAGCCATAAGTGAATGCTGTAGAGGACATAAACTCATATATATATATATATATATATATATATATATATATATATATATATATAATAAAAACGACGGAAACATTGAAGATTTTGCAAAGTTGAAGAATTTGAAAAACTGAAGAATTTCAAAAATGAAGATTTTCAACTTTGGTGGTGGCGTGACCCACCTTATAAGAACAATGATTTCAGACACCGCGTACAATTGTTGTAGGGTTCTGAGAATCAAATTCTTCATTAATTTCTTCACACTTAGAGTGTTATTCTTCATTGATTGAAGAAAAACGTTTCTTCATGTGTTGCACATCTAAGTCATCAATTTTGCATAAGTGTCAGGATGTGTGTCCTTTTCAGAGAACATTCGAAGATTCTAAGATATTTAGCTCACACCGGAACTTGCTAAATCTCTTCTCATCCAAGGGCTTTGTGAAGATATCGGCTAGCTGTTCTTCAGTCTTCACGTGCTCGATGGAGATGTCGCCCTTCAACACATGATCACGAAGAAAATGATGACGAATCTGAATGTGCTTTGTCTTCGAGTGCTGAACTGGGTTGTGAGCAATCTTGATGGCACTCTCATTGTCACAGAGGAGAGGCACATTCTTCACGTTGATGTCGTAGTCCTTGAGGGTTTGCTTCATCCATAGCAGTTGAGCACAGCAAGAACCAGCAGCAATGTACTCAGCCTCTACAGTAGACAGTGATACGCAGTTCTGTTTCTTCGAGGACCAATAGACCAAAGATCATCTGAGGAAATGACAAGTACCAGATGTTGACTTGCGGTCCACACGATCACCAGCATAGTCAGAGTCAGAATATCAAATGAGATCAAAAGTAGAGCCCTTGGGGTACTATAATCCTAGTGTTGGTGTGTGAGCTAGATATCGAAGAATATGCTTCACAGCCTTATGGTGTGGTTCCTTTGGTGCAGCTTGAAATCGGGCACACATGCAAACATTAAGCATTATATCTGGCCTAGATGCACATAAGTACAATAACGAGCCAATCAATGGAGCGGTATACCTTGTGATCAAAGTCAATACCATTTTCATCAGTGCATAGATGGCCATTTGTGGGCATAGGAATTTTGACGCCTTTGCAGTCTTGCATGCCAAATTTCCCCAGAACTTCCTTGAGGTATTTCTCCTGAGATATGAATATACCATTGTGCTGTTGACAAATTTGCAGACCTAAAAAGAATTTCAACTCTCCCATCATAGACATTTGATATTCTTCACTCATCATATAAGCAAATTCATCACTATAACGTTGGTCAGTATAACCAAAGATAATATCATCAACGTATATTTGGCACACAAACAGTTCACCATCATAAGATTTAGTAAAGAGAGTAGGGTCGAGTGAACCGGGTGTGAAGCCATTCTTCATGAAGAATTCCTTCAAAGTGTCATACCACGCCCGAGGGGCCTGCTTGAAGCCATACAGGGCCTTGTTAAGTCTGAAGACTTTGTCAGGATTCTTTGGATCTTCAAAACCTGGGGGTTGAGCAACATATACTTCTTCCTCAAGCTTACCATTGAGGAATGCACTTTTCACATCCATTTGTTGTAAGATGATATTATGATGGTTAGCATAAGCAAGTAATATGCGAATAGCCTCAAGTCTAGCAACAGATGCAAAAGTTTCATCAAAATCAATTCCTTCAACCTGTGTGTAGCCTTGAGCTACAAGTCGTGCCTTATTCCTCACCACAAGGCCATTTTCATCTTGCTTGTTGCAGTAGATCCACTTTGTGCTGATGATATTGTGCTTGCGAGGATCTGGACGTTTGACCAGTTCCCAGACATTGTTGAGCTCGAACTGATGTAATTTTTCTTGCATGGCCTGAATCCACTCAGGATCCAGAAATGCTTCATCTACCTTAGTGGGCTCTGTAATAGAGACAAAAGCATAGTGCCCACAAAAGTTAGATAAATGTGAAGCTTTTGAGCGTGTGAGAGGACCTGGCGCTCGAATGTCATCGATGATATTTTCAACTTGCACTTCTTTTGCAATGCGAGGATGAGCTGGTTGTCGTTGAGGAATTTGATCAGCATTTTCTTCAGCACCATTTTCTTCAGCATTTTCATCAGGTGCACCAGCTCGATTTTCTTCATGTTCTGGAATGAATTCTTCAACATATTCTTCGGTAGGAATAACATCCTCAGTAGCATTGAACTTGATAGAATCCTCAGGTTCTGGTTCATCTATCACAGAAGGTAGGTGCTCTCTTTGTGAGCCATTAGTTTCATCGAACCGCACATCTACAGTTTCAACAACCTTGTGAAGAACGTTGTTGAAGACTCTGTAGGTGTGCGAGGCCTTTCCGTAACCAAGCATAAAACCTTCATGTGCTTTTGGTGCAAATTTAGCATTGTGATGAGGATCTCTAATCCAACATTTAGCACCGAAGACTTTGAAATAACTCACATTGGGTTTCTTGTCAGTGAGGAGTTCATAGGCAGTCTTCTTGAAGAGTTTTTGAAGATATACCCAATTGATGATGTGGCACACAGTATCAATTGCATCAATCCAAAAGCAACGAGGTGTTTTGTATTCATCAAGCATAGTGCGAGCCATTCCAGCGAGGGTTCTGTTCTTGCGCTCCACAACGCCATTCTGTTGAGGAGTGTAAGGAGCAGATAACTCATGAGTAATACCAAGTTCATCAAGATAGCCATCAAGACCGGAATTCTTGAACTTAGTCCCATTGTCAATTCTGATATGCTTGATCTTCACACCAAAGTTGGTTGAAGCCCTCGAGGAAAATCATTTGAAGATTTCCTACACTTCATGTTTGTAAGTGACAATGTGTACCCATGTGTAACGAGAATAGTCATCAACAATAACAAAGCCATATAGAGATGCATCATTCGAAACAGTAGAATAATGATTAGGACCAAAGAGATCCATGTGAAGCAATTCGAATGGACGAGTAGTGGTCATGATAGTCTTCGCTGGATGCTTGGCCTTTGTCATCTTTCCAGCTTCACAAGCTCCGCATAAGTGATCCTTAAGGAATTTGACATTCTCAATGCCAATGACATGCTTCTTCCTCGCAAGCGTGTTCAGATTCCTCATGCCAGCATGACCAAGTCGTCGATGCTATAGCCAGCCTTCTGAAGCTTTTGCAAGTAAGCACACGGCTGGTTGTGGTCCTGTAGAGAAATCAACAATATACAGATCTCCTCTCCTAAAGCCTTCGAAGACTTTGGAATGGTCAGCTTCCATGATCACAACACATCGGTATCTTCCAAAGATAACAACCATATCAAGATCACAAAGCATTGAGACAGACATGAGGTTGTATCCTAAGGACTCGACAAGCATGACTTTGTCCATGTGTCGATCCTTTGAGATCGCAACCTTACCTAGACCCAATACCTGACTTTTGCCTTTGTCAACGAAGATGATGTGCTTCAGATGTGACGGTGTTAAGGGAGTATCAATCAATAGACTCTTGTCACTAGTCATGTGATTTGTACATCCACTATCTAGAACCCACTCGTTGGCTTTGGGCTGATCATCCTGCAGATGAATTAGTGCAACTTACGATCTCATATACTTCATCAGTGAAGAATATGATATCAAGTTCATCAGATGAATTTCATCAGCCAGTAAAACAGATATTTTAGTATGAGGACGTGTGAAATGAAAGTTCATTTCATCATGATTCGCCTGCGTCCTTTCAGGCATATTTGTCAGGCCTCCAGCAAATTCTTCAGACGTTTAAAGCACGTCTGGAGACCTGACCCTGCAAGATTAGTTCTTTTTCTTCACCACCCACATCTGAAGGGGTGGCAAAGAGTTCATCACTCTGCGAGCACCATATGAGAAAGGTGTCATAGAGGCCAATCCATTTCGTTTCACATAAGAGGGGTTAGGGTAAGCATATGAATAAGCAGATAAATTCTTCGAGGACTTATGAACATAATGATTTGAAGAATAATGCGCATATTCATAGCCCTTAGCTCTACCCTACGAAACAGAGGGGTTAGCATGATGATGATCATATGAGGACTTTGATCCATTTGAGGAATTTGATCCATGTGAAGAATTTGGTCCGTATGAGGACTTGGATCCATATGAAGAATTAGGTCCATATGAAGAGTTTGATCTGGGGTTCCTATTCTTCACAGGTGGTGTCATGAGGACATTCAGCTGAAGACTTTCAACATAACTTTTGGGAACCCAGATTTTCTTCATAGGGGAACCATTCCTCAGTTAGTCCCAACATATCTAGCAAATACGTCACCAATTAGATTTTTGAACAGTTTATAGTTGGAGTCAAATGACTCATCAGAAGAATGAGAAGATTCACATGTAAAGCCAGATAAGTTAGATGGATCAACTGGAGGTCCCTTTGCAGCAACCCATGATGTTTTGGGGTACTGCTCAGGCTTCCAATATGTTCCATCAGCATTGAGTTTCCTCTCAAAGGCAATACCCTCTTTCCTAGGGTTTCTGTTGAGGATCTGCTTTTTGAGCACATCACAAAGAATCTGATGCCCTTTGAGGCTTTTGTACATGCCTGTCGTGTACAATTCCTTCAGCCCTGCATCGTTAGTGATACTAGCAATGTCCTCAGACGAGGAATTAGTGATAGCCGAGGCAGGTGAAGAATTTGTAACAGTGGAAGCATTTGAACATTCAGGTGAAGAATTAGCAGATTCACGTTCAATGCACTTTAAGCATGGAGGAACAAATTCTTCTTGAGTAGCAGTGATTTGCTGAGCAAGTAATGAATCGCGATCCTTCTGAAGATCTTCATAACTCACTCTTAGCTTCTCAAGATCTTGCTTTCTTTGAAGAAGTTCAAGAGAAAGTTTCTCGTGATCAGATAAGAGAGCGTTATGATGACATTAAAGATCGTCAAACTTGGAATGGAGTCCCTGAAGACTTTCAGCCAAGGCTTTTGACTGATCCATTTCTTCACCCAACATATCATTGCTCTTATTTAGCATGTAATGAACTTTTTCCAAAGCTTTTTGTTGTTTAGTGGTAAGGGAAGCAAGTTTATCATACCTAGGTCCAAATTCATCGCCAGATTCATCATCACTGGACTCAGATAGGCAGCATTCGTTTACCTTAGCACTTTTTGCCATAAGGCAGGGGTTGGACGATGATGATTCTGGTTCGAATGTCATCTCTTTGAGAGATTCCTTGTAATCAACAAGCCAAGGATCATTACGATTTAGATGTCCATCATAGACGTCAGAGAGACGGTCCCAGATTAGCTTCGCGTGATTGAGATGCATGATGTTCCTGAATTGATTTCGGGACAGACTTGTGCAGATGACATCCTTCGCTGTGAGGTTGAGGAGAGTGTACTTGCGAATGTCATCAGCTTCAGCCATCTTGCAAAGATCGTTAAGACCGATCTCGGTGACGGTCCATAGTTTGCTGTCCATAGCCATGAGTCGCTTCTTCATCATGGCCTTCCACCGAGGATACTCATGATCGTCAAAGATGGGGCAGGAAACGTTCCTCAATCCTGTAGTCGACATAACTAGAACTCCAGGTGGTTAAACCAAAATCACACAGAACAAGGGAGTACCTCGCTCTGATACCAATTGAAAGTGCGTTATATCGACTAGAGGGGGGGTGATAGGCGATTTTTATGAATTCTTCACTGAGGAATTTGCCGGTGAGGAAATTCCTTAGCGAAGAACTACTAGCAGTGGAATAAGTACTCATAAGTAAACATAACAAGATACAGACATAGTCATCATGATGAAATGAAGACAAGCACAGAGTACAGAAAGCGTAAACACAGGATAACACAAGATGAAGACAAACAGACTGAAGAGATTGAACTGAGGAAATCAAGGAAGTCTTCAGTCAAAGTCTTCAAACACAGATATGAACAATCACTCAACACAGTAATGAGGAAATGAAAGAGTTGAGGAAATAGAACCAGTTAGGTTGGTGAAGACAATGATTTGGTAGACCAGTTCCAACTGCTATCTCAGTTGTACGTCTGGTTGGAGCGGCTGAGTATTTAAACTCGAGGACACGCAGTCCCGGACACCCAGTCGCTGAGCACGCATCTCAGGACACCAAGTCCTCACCATATTCTCCTTGAACTAAGGTCACACAGACCTCGTCCAACCACTCGTGGTAAGTCTTCAGGCGACTTCCAAACCTTCATAGACTCGGTCACTCGGCGATCCACAATTCCTCTTGGATGCTCTAGACCATGACGCCTAACCATCTGGAAGAAGCACAGTCTTCAAAGGTAACAAGCGTAGGATCCACGCAGGATCAATCTCTTCAGTGATGCTCAATCACTTTGGATTTGTAGGTGTTTGGGTTTGGGGTTTTTCCTCACTCGATGATTTTCGCTCAAAGTCCTCGGAGGATGGGTTGCTCTCAATTGACAAGTGTCAGTTTCTCTCGGAGCAGCCGACCAACTAGTGGTTGTAGGGGGCGGCTATTTATAGCCTAGGGAGCAGCCCGACATGATAAGACATAAATGCCCTTCAATGATATGACCGTTAGGTGGATAAGATATTTTGGGTTAGCTGGCGCGCAGCACAGCAACGGTCGGAAATTTGACTATCAAATCCCTCAGGGCTATCATTATCCTCACTGTGTAGGCAATCCGCACTGGCGAATTCCTAACTCCTCAGTCAGAACAAATTCCTTAGCGACTAGAAGAACTTCGTCTCTGGTACTGAAGAAAGTGACTGAACTGTATGAGATTTCCAAAAGCTTCACTCGAAGGGTTTGGTAGGTTTAGGATTTTGAGTCGAGCATCACTTGGAAATTTTTCCTTAGTATTTCCTCGACCCCCTTTAATAGTATGGTGTTTCCTATGACTCAAGAAAGAGAAAACAAAACTATGAAAAGGAAAGTCTTCAAGCTTCATATTCCTCGCATGAATATCAAGTCTTCACGGTAACACCAGTTTCTTCACTTTCAAAGTCTTCATGAAAGTCTTCAGAAATACCAAAATCTTCAGTCGAAGATATTCATTTTTAGGGGTCGACTTTCCCTGTAAATATCAAAGTCCTCATAGACTTATAGACCTGTGTACACTCACAAACGCATTAGTCCCTTAACCTATAAGTCTTCAATACACCAAAATCACTAAGGGGCACTAGATGCACTTACAACGTTGATTAGCATGTGTGACTGTGTGTGCTTTTTTGCGCTAATCATTAGAAGATCACAAAACACACGGTTTCTATGTTGTACCCATGTGCAATTTTTTGCGTTAATGATCCATAAGTGTGTTACCTATGCGATGGTTCCTAATAAACCAGGCTTACCATTGACCGAAAAAAATCGACTATACGTGTACATTTTTTTGGAGACGGGAACTGCCAATTTTTTGTTTTCTCGCACACGAGTATTTTACGTGCTTCGTCTCCATTGTGTGTTTCCCTCGCCCAAGTTTCAAGTTTCGAAGTGAAATTTTCATTAGGCGCGCGGTTTCAGAACTTATTCCTCCAACCACATCCTCACCCATCAAATATCCTCAGTATCTCCCACCCCCACCTCCCCCACCATGCGCTTCCCCCTACAGGCAGCTCAAACCGGCACCGCCACAACCACAGCTTCAACCACATCTACGTTCTGCTCGGATCCAGTCAGGTAACCCACCGATCTCTATCATGGCCCTGGCCTGATTGCTTAAATGGTGCCTGCAAAACATCCTCATGCCTCTGAATCCCCACCGTCCCTACCCCTAGAGCATCGCCGCGTAAGCCCAACCACATATCACGTGGAGGTCGAGGAGCCGATGGTGGTCCATGGTGCGATGGCGGTTGTGCGTGTTGACCAGGAGGAACACCTCGCCTTCGCCGCCGCCGACATGGTGCAGGCTCTGGCCAGAAGAAGTGCCTCGGCGACTACCCCCCAGGACTTAACATGTATGATCTGACTAGCTAAATCTTACCAATACCACTTGCAATGGCTATGTTTTGTACGGTTGATGTATTAAGCATGTTCGTGCCTTCTTTATTTCAGTACTGCACATTGTGTGATGTTCAAGTATTAACTATTCAGTTCAATTTCACCAATACCAGCAACAAACTTTGCCACCATCAGTACAAAAAAAATACACTTCTGTGATGATACGTGTTTGTCATAGCAGGTCACGTTTTCTGTCACGCATGTACATCCATGACGATTTTATGACAGAATCAAGATAGTCATACCTGTGCTGTCGTAGAAGTGTTCCATGACACTACCAAAATTATCATCACGGAAGTGTCCACTTCCATGACGATAAATCGTGCGTCACAGAAGTGCTTTCATCAAGGGTGACTGACATGTGGCATCCACCGTAACAGAACGCCGTTAAGCTATTGGGTCCGGTTTGGATCCGATAACACTTCAACAGCCCGAACCAATGGGGATTTTCCACGTGTAAAATCATCATTGGCTGGAGGAAACACGTGTCAGCTCCACGTTGGCACAGGTGTCACTCATCCAACGGGCGAGATGCGCCTATGATATGTTGACACGTGGATCGGCCCAAAAGTGGCCCATAACGTTTAAATGGGCTGGCCCAACTAAAGGCCCACAAGATTTGGTCCATAATGGGTCAGCCCAGCTAAAAGCCCACGAGATTTTGTGGACCATAATGGGTCGGCCCAGCTAAAGGCCCACAAGATTTTGCGGGCCATAATGGGCCGGCCCAGCTAAAGGCCCATGAGATTAATGGGCCGGCCCAGCTAAAGGCCCAGAAGATTTTGCGGACCATAATGGGCCGACCCAGCTAAAGGCCCATGAGATTTCACCGACCATAATGGGTAGGCCCAGCTGAAGGCCCACAAGATTTTGAGGACACTAGTAGGCCGGCTGCCATGTTTTGGGCCAAATGCCATCCCATATTTGATCCGGTCCATTAACAGCCTGCCATGTTCCGAGCCTAATAAAGGCCCATATGAGATCCGTCCCATTAAAAGCCTACCACGTTCTAGGCCAAATTACAGCCCAGATCAGATCTGGCCCTTTAAGAGGCTTTTGGCTAAATTATGGCCCATATGAGATTTGGCCCGTCAACTGGACTTTATGCTTTTGGGCCCACTTGATAAAGGCACATTTAGTAATTCGGCTTGATATTAGTTTCGGCCTGTTAAAGGCCCGCTTAACATTCCAGCCCTATATTTATTTCGGCCTATTAAAAGCCTGTCATATAGTTGGGCCTAACTACGGCCCGGTTTCATCCGGCCTGCTCACAGCCGATAGATAATCTGATTGGGCCAAACAAGGACCAAGACAATTTGGCCTGTTACAAGCCCGTGATTTGATTGGCACAATCATGAGCCAGTGTCTATTTCGGCCTGCTGCCGGCCCGTGAGCTGTTCGGCACGTTTCAGGCCCAACCTACTTTTCAGCCTCCTAAAAGCCCATTGAGTTTTCTTGCGAAAATATGGCTAGCGGTTTACTCGGCCTATTAAAGGCCCGAATCTACTAGTGGGCCAATTTACATTTAGGCATGTTAACGGACCAAGATGACGGGGCCCATGATGAGGATCATACGGAGTGATTTGCATGACGACCTGATTATGTACCGTAATTTTACGGTTTGGACGGTTTATTGCGAAGACAGGATATATATATATATACAGTAAAATAACTGCAGCATCATGGATAAGAAAAAACCTAGACTATATAATAAAGAAATTACGGCATATTACATCCATTGGGCATCAAAGTTTGCCACTATGATAATAAAGCACAAGCAGACAGCAGATTACGTACACTGGGCATCAAAGATCACCACTAGTGCAAATAAACACGCCGACAAAATAATATACAAAACCGACAACACTCAAATAGAGTTCAAGAAAGGTTAGCCCTGCTTGGGAGCTGCAGTGCAAGCAGCTGAGCAAGCTGATGAGACTGCGCTTGTTTGGCACTTATATCCTCCTCACTCCGAAAGATAAACAAACAGACATATGACAGGTTTTTCACATATAAGTATCAGTGCTAACAATTCATCACATTTCTTACTGACCAATAAAGTGACACAGTTTAAATTAGCATTAACACAATATGGTATTGTTCAAGTCAAGACATGGCAAGAAATGACATTGTGAAGGAGTTGGCAGCTTCACGACACCACTAGATTACAGATCAAGAACTCATAAGTATCAATGGTTAGTGTGCTATCAATTTATCTCATTTCATATTGGCAAATAAAGAGACGGTTTAAATAATAGTAGAATGATATGACATTGTTCATAGTTAAGACATTGCATAATATGATATTGTGCTGTAGTGGGTAGGTTCACAACACCACTGGATTACGGATCAAGAACAGAAGCATACATGTAGTGCAAAAAAGATCACTTGCTCTATATAGTTTAATTTACATGGTATGAAGAAGGAACTTGGTTGTACAACTGAAAACTTAAATTGAGAAGGACAAACTTTTGTTTATGAACTACATAATAAACTTTTAACATGCAATTTGATGCAAACACCAAAAATAAACAGTTGTTGCAGTTATACCTAACCAAATATACACAACAAAGTTTGAAGGCTTGAGAAGGACAAACTTACATTATTGGTGAAGACAGGCTCTATAAAGCCCTTGTCCATGCTGATGGGGGGGGGGAATTCAAGAAGTTTATCATAGAATCTTCTTCATAAGCATTGCCTTTATTCTACATTTTGTTAAGAGTAAATATATATGTGATAATATAAGAAAAAAATGGAGAATATTTAAGATAAGATGAAGAGTGATGCTACATAACCAAGTAGCTATAAATGTAAGTACAGTGATACATGCAAAAGGTACAGCCAAGAGCAATGCAGAGCTAAACTTCTTCAGTACCATCAGTGTTATCCAACCTTATGGTAAGAGTAAATATAGATATGATGTGTAGAAAATGGAGGGAAAAGGAAAATAAGCTGCAGAGTGATGGTACATGAACAAATACCTGTCAATATAAGTACACTGATAAAGGACAACAGGTACTTACAAGAACAATGCAGAGCTAAAAAATTTCATTATCATTGGATATATTCTACACTAATGTAACCATTCATACAGATCAGATAATTTGGAGCGAACAATTGATAAGCAAGCTATCATGCATATTGCTGTCACATAATGAACCAGGTATGTATGCAAGTATAGTGATACAGGACAATAGGACTAACAAGAGCAAAGTAGCAGGCATCATATTTGTGATATCGTGTTGTTCTTTTCAAACCGGAATTCTTCTTCGAACAGATTTCCTGCAAAAATGATCCATAAGGCACATGCGGAAAATTAGAAGTTCAAATTGTCATGCGATATCATAGATAGTATCTGCGATATCATAGACAGTACCTCATCCTGGGAACGAGACCAGTGCATAACAAGGTTTTTCCATTCAATGTCTTCTAAATTTAGCACAGGAGACTTCACCAGAAATTTGTTTATAGACTTGCCATCAAAGTGTGATTTCCTCAGGTAACACCGATGCTGCTGCAATGCTTCCTTGAAAAGCGCAAGCAAGCTTTGCTCGTCATGACTATCCAGATTGACCCTCGCCTACTTACAACAATGTAATATAAATCATTGATGTGTTCAATCAGCAGAAAACAGAAAAATAATCACCATCAATAATAGCACTTACAAGTAAGTGGGACAGGAAGATGTGAAAATGGTGTTTGTCTTCACTATAATCTTCCCATGATGGGAATATATGCACGTAATCCCTAAAAACATTGAAAGCATTGTCTTTTAAACTGGGAATAACTGGAATGGGGTTCCAATCAGCAGGAATTGGCCGTCTCTGCAGTTGGGATAGGTCTTCGGCCGGTGACTTGCTGTACTTTTTGCTGGAGTGGGATTTTTCTGTGGTACGGCTGGTGCTATGGCAACTGAAATCGGCATACCTTTTGCTGGAGTGCAGGTCCTGTGTGGTGGGGCTAGTGGTGTGGCCAGTGAAGTATGGGTACAGTCTGCTGGAGTCGGTCCTACGTTTTGTGTCACTGGCTGTACAACCAATATAAGTGGGGTGGTATCTGATTTCTCTGGCACAACCACGTTTTTCAAGGACTTTGCTGGTGCTCCTTCAGGTTCGGTAATCACCCTCTTCCTTTTTGATGTTTGATGCACAAGAACAACATTTAAGTGAAAAAACATGGTATGATGACAGATGGAATATGTATTGATAATGGATGGGCATGGCGTCTCGACATATATGATGAGTAAACTAAGCAGATGGCGGTGCAACAAAGTAGAAGAAATGCACGATAACATATGCAAGATACGCGCAATCAATAGAACCTTGCCAAATTAGAACATGCACCTTGATGGGTGAACAGGAAGGCCATCTGCCTTTGACTCCTCGAGGTTAGAATAGTCATTAGGATCATATTCTGAACAAGAATCTACAGGTGGGGAGCATATGAGTTTCATTGCATCTAGAATGGCACTCAATGCCTTGGTGCCAATTTTGTAAGTCACTGCGGTGTTCCACAATATTCTTCTGATGCGCGGATTCTGATATTCACGTTAATTATGTATAATATCTGAGAACCATGAAAACATAAATAGTAGTGAGATTATCTTTGTAATGCAGAGTATATTCTAATATAGGGGCACCCATGTAAACACTTGTGTGCTATCACTGGATTCTGATGAGAGAGCTCATGTGTGCTGTAATATGGTGCGTGCATTAATATAATCTGGCACAAGTACACAAAAAAATAGGCTCCAGAAGTAAGGATAGTTGGCAGATGATAGGTTCATAATATAATGTATAAAGAGTTTATTGCCAAACCATGATAACAAGAGCACACAACAACTAGGCGGATCATAGTGTACATAAAAGGGGTACACCATAACCACGATATATAAATCGGGAAAGTGGAACTGGCTTGAAAATACAGTGTTGTATTGCCGCTAGTAATTGAAAGCCCATCGATCACGTACATGCTAGCTCTATCAGCTGTTGACTGCAGATGTCCCTGCTCCCCTTCCTGACAAGGAACATACTGTACGTACTAAATACATAATAACAAAAGAGGAACATGTTAAAGAACACAAGAGGAAGCATATTCTTGACGTTCCGCTTCATTGCATACAATGTTGGTTGCCCACTGATGATGAATCACAGCGCCCAAAGAAATGCAATTCCATGTTGTCTCTCTATATGTGGCAATTTTGAACAAGAGTCATTAGGATCATATTTTGAACAAGAGTCAACAGGTGGGGAGCGTATGAGTTTCATTGCATCCAGAATGGCACTCAATGCCTTGGTGCCAATTTTGCAAGTCATTGCAGTGTTTAGCTGTTGGGATCTACGGTAGGGTGCATCGACTGCAAATTAAAAATTCCTACGCGCAGAACAACCAAGAACATGCTACGGGAGATGGATCACAGTTCGTTACCACTAGACGCGCAGTGCCATGCAGCGGAAGTAGAGTTGAGGCAGCGCGTTCTTGGAGTTGTCTCCTCCTTGCCGGTCTCCCACGTAGCCAATTGGATCCCGCAAACAGGTTCGCTGGAGCGGCGCAGGTGCACCGCCTCTAATGGTATCCACGTGTGCAGGAGGAATGTCGTGCGGCAGACTGCTAGGTCCGAACACACAACCGGCAGCGAGTGGAGGTGGCTAGTTGCAACACATGCAAAGCCCTAATGATGGCACCGAAGCGATCAACCGAATAAGTGTCCCGCACCTCCACTTTATATAGGCATCCGTCGCAGGCTCAACACTTGGGCCTCGCATGAACCCTAAAGCCCACAAGTCTACTCGTCCACAAACCGAATACAATTCAGATCACATCCGACCAGTGTCTTCGGATCCGACCTCGTAGGTTCCTTCCCTTAAGCGCGCGACCCCTTAGGTTCAAGTCAGCTTGGTCGCACTTCGGATCACCTCCAAACTGCACAGTTGGTAGCGGCCTCTAGCAAGGCATGCCGAACACCAAGCAGACTATGAAGCTGGTTAGGCGAACCTGTACAACATGTCACACTTCTGTTCCCTTTGCCACACGATATATGTTGTCGGGCTCAAGGCGAGATTGTCATCCTTGTGCTAGCCCGACCTCTTTCTCGTTCCAGTGATTCCGACCACTATCCGGATTATCTCATAATCGTAGTCACATGGCCATGCTTATCCTGGTCGGATCACACGAGGGGCCCAGAGTATATCTCTCCTGATCGGAGGGGCAAATCCCATCTTGCTCGACCATGTCTCGCAGCATGGGACTGGACAAACCCGAAACCTACCTTTGTAACTACCCAATCACGGAGTAGCGTTTGGTTGGCCCAAAGCAAGTCTGTCACCATCCCGAGTACATGCGTCAGCTCAGGTCTTAGGACATAGAACATATGTTGTACTAGAGACTCACAGATGACATATCACTGCGTCTCATAGTTGGGTCTGTCCGACTCAGACCTTATCTCGACTCGGATCTGACTACATCGAATCCGACCAGACCTTTCCAAGTCCATATAATCCGGTTAGCATCCAATGTTCCATGGCTAGTGAGACCAAGCCATCGACCGTGTCATATGCTAGTCTAGTTGGATGCGCGTCCCACAAACAAGTCACGTACTTGCTGATACACATCATTAATAATGTCCAAGGACTATCTTTATTCATAAACACATAGGAAATATCATCATACATGATTGCCTCTAGGGCATATCTCCAACAGTCTTCAAGAGTGGACTGCTGCTAGTGCGACACAAAGCAGCTACACAGATCATAGTGTAGATATAACAGGGAAACCTTAAGTATCAGAGTAAAATCAGCAAAGTGGAACTTGCTGGAATATATGTGCTAGTATTGCCGGTATGGCTAGAAAGGCTTCGGATACCAGCTCTCTTCAACTGAAGGTGCGGTACTGTTCATATCAGTGTAACTCTCAAAGGCGACACATCTCCCCACATTTCCTTGCTATTCTTATAGGATTCAAGTGGGCAGGCCACTACAAATCCTATTCCTATGTTTACAAAATCCTACGAATCAAAGAGGCCTGAAGAGTTCAAAGTGTTCATCACAACCGACCGTATAGACCTCTACACTGCAAATGTCCCTGTTCATCTTCACTACAAGGAACATACTGTACTACTATCATACTCCCTCCGTTCCAAAATATAAGTCTTTGTAGAGATTTCCACTATGGATCACATATAGATGTATCCAGATACATTTTAGAGTGTAGATTCACTCATTTTTCTCCATATGTAGTCCATGGTGGAATCTATACAAAGACTTGTATTTAGGAATGGATAGAGTACTTATTAAAGAAGAACGGAAGAGGAACATGCTAAAGAAGAGCAAGCAGATTTTGGATAATAAAATGTTCATTGCGCAGTGTCCACACATGATGAACCAGAGCGCATTAAGAATGCAACTCCCTGTTGTCTCTCTATATGTGGTGCATGTGCTTTTCGAAAGTAAAGTAGGAACATTAGCTGACCAATTAAACGTTATCTGTTTTAGTAATATCAATATCATATCAAATTCGTACACTACTAGGGAAAACCTTATACATAGGATCTTACCAGTAGCGCGTGTTAAAATGAGGCGCTACTGCTAATTAGCAGTAGCGCGTCTGCCAAAACCGCGCTACTGTTACCCCCTTAGCAGTAGCACGGCGGGAACTGAACGCGCTACTACTATAATTGCCACACCGTTCCCGATGCTAGGTATAGTAGTAGCACCCTTCTAGATATGGCGCTACTACTAGCGATTTTAGCAGCATCGCTTTTTCCCTTCCCACGCTACTGTTAAATCTATTCTCACCTAACCCCCCGCGCGGCCTGATTCCCTCCTCTTCCTCCCCCGATTCACCACTCTCTCTTCTCCCCCTCGTCGCCTCCGCCTCGCCGCCGTCTCACCGCCGTCTCCCCCAACCCCGCCTCGCGGCCGTCTCCCCCG
>NC_041381.1:662466669-662613011 GCF_002162155.2 Triticum dicoccoides
CCCGACCGCGCCTCGGTGCCGCCGTCTCCCCCAACCCCATCTCTCTCCCCGCCCTCTGTAAGCACTCTTCCCTTTTGATCCCTCTTGTTAATTTGCTTAGTATGAACCCTAGCTATTTAGTGCTAGTTAGTATGAACCCTAGGCTATTTTTAGTGTTAGTTAGTTAATTTAGTGTTAGTTAGTTAGTTAGTATGAACCCTTAGCAGTAGTTCCTAGGTACTAATTAGTTAGTAAGAACTAGGTACTAATTAGCTAGGTACTAGTTTATTTTTATTTATAGTAAGTTTATCTTTAGTAAGAACTAATTGAATTAATAGAACATGTTAGTAAGAACTTGTTGCTATTTTTTTAGTTAAAGCAATTTTTCCCGCATCGATGTGGATGATGCGTATCCCGCATCCTCGTCGTCGAGTCGATGGAGGATGACACCTGCTTGACCAGATGGGCCATGTCCGGGACTGGGCTCCGCTGGGGTGGTACTGGGAGGCGCTACCTACCGGGGGGCGCAGGTTGGTGAGGAGCCAGCCTGTCATTGACCCGAACCTTCTTTGGTGGCGGTCGCGTGGGCCAGTGACGGTCCAAAGGCTCGAGGACCCCACAGATGTGGTGCGCCACCGTGTCAGTGAGGAGGATGCGCACGTCCGTCGCTACTTGTTTGCGTTGGAGCACAGGTTCTCCAATACCTGGCAGGTTCTCCAGGGATCTCACCGGGGCTATGATCCGATGATGGTTCCTTCTCTATGGGTGTCCACCACCCGTGCCGATACCCGTCGTGTGCTAGGGTTTTAGTTGTATTAGTGATGTTATATGTATGACACTATTCGGGATGTATTAGTGATAATATTCGACGATGTACGAACACGCATGAGATGATTTACTTTTGCTTATTCAATGCCTGCTAATTTGAGTCCTATAAGATATTTTGAAATGTATATCTTGTGTTGCTCAAATATGATATGTGCTTGCCCAAGTGGCCGGTCATGTTTACAGGTTACACCTCCGAGTGGCCTATGTTTTGCCGGAGTGTTGATTCATTTCTATTTTGGCAAATTTCAGGCGCTCGATATGTCCTATTTTAGCAAAGGTCATGCCAGATTTTTTCGTGAATTTTGGCATGACTTGTGCCAGAATATGTCGGAAATATTGAGTGCCCCGGATTTGTGTGTTGAGTATCCTGATAGTTGTCTTCGATCGGATTTCAATTAATGTTTTAGCGATGAACATAGGAAATGTCTGACGATGAAAAGGATTTCGGTATTTGCAAATACTGCGAAGACGAGTGCGGCCTATGCGACGGAATCTTCCTAGATGATGATAGGTGCTTCAGCATCAAGCTGGACGAGAACTTCGAAGTGGATACAGTAAGTCACAACTACAAGTCTTTTTTCGTAATTAAGCATGACATATGCTTCATTTGCTTCAACTTATAATTTGTTTTTACTATTCTACTAGTGTATCCCCTGCCATGCAAGAGTTTTTGTATTGGATAAGATAGGTTGCAGTCGTACTATGGAGGTAAAGAAATTTTACTTGAAGACCGAGCATGGTTATATTTTCCACACAAAATTATACAATTCAGACGACTACACCTATTTTGGATGCAAAACATGGCGAGCACTATGCAAGACTTATGCATTTGAGCCTGATATGGTTATCACCTTCGATATTCGTCCAGAAGATGATATTGAAGGTAATACCGACATCTGGGTCGATGTGCAGACGCCTCCAGTTATACCAAAATGTGAGTTTCTCAACCATATTTATGTCTTTGATATTGTTTATTCAAAAATAGTTGACAATTAATTTCTATTGATAGCTTATTACGGTGCAAGCAAACATGTTCAGCGCTTGGTAGACAGGACCGTATACTGTGCCGGGGCTGAACTCAACTGCGAGGAGCTCAGTCATTATGTTTCATGGCTTGCAGATCTTGATACTGTCAAGACAAATTTTCTTCCTGCATTTAGAAATGTAAGTACTGAAAACGTGCGACCAATAGTGTTCGTACTGAACTACGGTCACATCTATTTAGGAAGGATGGTAAGATTTTTAATATTTGTCCTCAGTGCATCTTTTCCATACATTATTTTTGAAGCTAAACTTCATTGCTAAGTATGTTACCATACGATGTTCTTCAACAGGGAGTCCTGATGAATGTTGTGCCTTATGGGATCGAGACTAAAGGTACCATGAGTATTATTAGCTTACGTCCAAGATATCCTACAGATTACTATAGTGCATTCAAGATTAGCGACGGATGCTTAATAGTGCAAGACTGGACCAAATATGTGATGGGGGAGCGCAGAGAAGTACTAGGGGGCAGCAAACAGAAGCACATCCCACGATTAGGAGACATGTTCATCTGCATGCTCCAACTTGATCAAGGAGGAGAGCTACACATGTTTTATGTTATGTTACCTAAGAGAGAGCAGCAGGAGTGATTAGCTAGCTAGAAATGAGTTTGAGGATGATGATGTGCTACACTATTACTATGGTGATAAAATAGCTAGTGTTGGTGGTAATGACTATGATGATTATTATTAGCTAGTGTTAGTTGTGATTAAATAAATAATGTTGGTGGTAATTACTATGATGATGATTAAATAGCTTGTGCTGGTGGATTAGATTCAAGTGGAGGCAACATGTGGTGCACATCGAAAGTACTACTAGTCCAAACTAGATCAAGTTTGGATTAGTAGTATACTTTTGACATGCACCACATATTGCCTCCACTTGAACCTAATCCACCTTCATTTGACACACTGGACATAATGATGTAAACCTCATAACTGGTATTGTACCAATATTTGTACGATGGAGAGAAAACCGCATAAATACACTAAAAATAAAAAAATAAAAAATGAATACTAGTAGCGATGGAGAGAAAACGCGCTGCCACTAGTTTCATTAGCAGTAGCGTGGGGGTGAACAAACGCTACAGCTATTTGTCCTAGCAGTAGCGCGCGCTAGCACGCGTTACTGCTAAGCAATAGCTGTAGCGCCTTATTAGTAGCGCGCCTACCCGCGCTACTAGTGAGCACAAAACCAGCGCTACTGCTAGGTTTTCCCCTAGTAGTGGTATTTGAGCAACAAGTTTGGAATTATGAGTGGCACATTGTTTAGCTTGATGGATTCAGGAGCAGTGCTAAGCAGGTACGATGATGGTACTGAATATAAAGGCATGTCTGCATGCAAGTCACGTGACTTTTGTCATTTGGGCAAGTCAACCATTTTAGGCGGTTGGATGAAGATCCTACGTCTCCTAACCCTTCTTCTTCCTCGTCTCTGATTCTTCCCATACAGTACACCGCACGGGCCGCCGGCCGGACCAACGGCCCCCACCGCCTGTGTTCCTCCGCCACCCCCACCCCACCCCCACCCGCGTCAAGTTTTCTTCGTTCGGCGAGGCCCCACCACCGCCACCCACAACCACCGTCCCCACCCGCGTCGAGTTTTCTTTGTTTAGCGAGGCCCCACCACCACCCTCCACAACCACCGTCCCCACCCAAGCCCCTTCATTTGCACTGGCGAACTCCGGCGAGCTCTGAAAAATCAATTGACCCAATTTTGAAATTTTAGTCTACTGTGATTTAACTAGTGTGGAATATAAAAGGGAAAAACCATAAGCATTGGGAGTATAGTGTTGAGCGTGCCATGGCGGATCTGAAGGTGCAAATCGGACAAAGGAAACTTCGCAAACAATGTTTGCTTTCAACTAGCAAGTAAGTGATGGATAAGAAATCAGAGTAAAGCAGTGGCGATCTATTTTCTTGCTGCGATAAATAAGTTGAGGAGATATGAAAGGGTACCGCCTCTAGTGCGGCGCCATGTATGCATGTGCTGAGAATTTGACGGTGCTGTAGTAACGATGGCTGTCGGTGGCGTGGAAGCAGATCTAGGAGTTTAGACGGTGGCTGCGGGGCATGGTGAACGAGACGGTCGTAGGAGCAACACCGACAAGGTGGACGGCGGCTGGGATGAAGCGAGAGGACGGGATGCAAGGATCCCGGTCTGAAGCCGTGGATCAGAGAGGTCAATCTCTTGTAATGGAGAGCGGCGTCGGGGTATCAACTCCGGCATGGTGGAGGAGGACGGCGGTGGATGGGGTGGCGGACGGAGGAGGCTGGGGTGGAGAGGGTGTTTTGGCGCCCATGGAGTACGAATGGGGAAATGGGTAGAGAGGAAGGGGGAACCATGTCTTCAGGGTGCACTTGCCTCAAATGCGAGGAAATTTACAAACTTATCCCCCGTTTCACATTTCCTACATCACAACAATATTAGTTGGTTGGGGATAGGATGGTAATCTCGCATACACCGAATATTTGCCGACGAGAGTTTGTTTTTGGCGCCCACCGTGTATGAATCGGGGAGGGAGTCAATTTCGGCCGAGGGGACACTGTGTTTTGGCGCCCATCGTGTATGAATCGGGGTGAGAGGCGGTGAGGGAGTCTCGGATTAGGGGGTGTCCGGATGACCGGACTATAACCTTTGGCCGGATTCCTGGACTATGAAGATACAAGATTGAAGACTTTGCCCCGTGCCCGGATGGGACTTTCCTTGGCGTGGAAGGCAAGCTTGGCGACACGGATATGTAGATCTCCTCCCATTGTAACCGACTCTGTGTAACCCTAGCCCTCTCCGGTGTCTATATAAACTGGAGGGTTTTAGTCCGTAGGACGAACAACAATCATACCATAGGCTAGCTTCTAGGGTTTAGCCTCTCTGATCTCGTGGTAGATCTACTCTTGTACTACCCATATCATCAATATTAATCAAGCAGGAGTAGGGTTTTACCTCCATCGAGAGGGCCCGAACCTGGGTAAAAACATTGTGTCCCTTGTCTCCTGTTACCATCCGCTTAGATGCAAAGTTCGGGACCCCCTACCCGAGATCCGCCGGTTTTGACACCGACATTGGTGCTTTCATTGAGAGTTCCTCTGTGTCGTCATCTTTAGGCCCGATGGCTCCTCCGATCATCAACAACGACGCGGTCCAGGGTGAGACTTTTCTCCTCGGACAGATCTTCGTATTCGGCGGCTTTGCACTGCGGGCCAGTTCGCTTGGCCATCTGGAGCAGATCGAAAGCTACGCCCCTGGCCATCAGGTCAGATTTGGAAGTTTGAACTACATGGCTGACATCCGCGGAGACTTGATCTTCGACGGGTTCGAGCCACAGCCGAGCGCGCCGCACTATCATGATGGGCATGATCTAGCTCTGCCGCCGAACAGTGCCCAGGAGGCCGCCCTAGTGTCCGCTCCGACCCTTAGTTCGGAGTCGACTGCGCCAATCGAGGATGGGTGGCTGGACACCGCCTAGGGGGCTGCAATCTCTACGGCGATCGAGCCGAACACCAGCCTTGTCCTTTTCGAAGCTCGTGACTCCAAGGTGACGGACTCCTTTCCGGACTCCGAACCTTCCGCGCCCCTGCCGATCGAACCCGATTGGGCGCCGATCATGGAGTTCGCCGCCGTGGACATCTTTCAGCACTCACCCTTTGGCGACATTCTGAATTCACTAAAGTCTCTCTCTTTATCAGGAGAGCCCTGGCCGGACTATGGTCAGCAAGGTTGGGATGCAGACGACGAAGAAATTCAAAGCCCACCCACCACCCACTTCGTAGCCACTGTCGATGATTTAACCGACATGCTCGACTTCGACTCCGAAGACATCGACGGTATGGACGCCGATGCAGGAGACGACGAAGACCCAGCGCCTCTAGGGCACTGGAAGGCTACCTTGTCATATGACATATACATGGTGGACACCCCAAAAGAAGGGAATGGCGATGGAACAACGGAGGATGACCCCTCCAAGAAGAAGCCTAAGCGCCGGCGTCAGCGGCGCCGCTCTAAATCCTGCCAAAGCAAAAACGGCAATTCCGGCACGGGAGATAATAACACCCCGGACAGTGCCTAAGACAACCCCCTCCAGCTAGATTCAACACAGGAGGATGGAGAAGCCAGCCATCATGAGAGAGCGGCAGACAAAGAGGTAGAGGACGATAATTACATGCCTCCCTCTGAAGCCAAGGCAAGCCTCGACGACGACGAATTTGTTGTGCCTGAGGATCCCGTCGAACAAGAGCGTTTCAAACGCAGGCTTATGGCCACGGCGAGCAGCCTCAAGAAAAAACAGCAGCAGCTTAGAGCTGACCAAGACTTGCTAGCCGATAGATGGACTGAAGTCCTTGCGGCCGAGGAATACGAACTTCAACGCCCCTCCAATAGCTACCCAAAGTGCAGGCTGCTACCCCGATTAGAGGAGGAAGCACCTAAACCTACATCACCAGGGCATGACGTGGCCGACCGGCCACCTCGTGGCCGCGACAGAGAGGCCTCTCGGCCATCCACTCAAGCCGCACCCCGGCGTCGCTCAAAAAATACCAAGGCACGGGGAAATGCACCAGACCTGCAAGACATATTGGAGGACAAGGCAAGGCAAACAAGATCGATCTACGGATCACGTGGGCGCCCCACGGCACGTGACGATAACCGTCATGCCGGATATGGAAAATACGGCCAGGCTGAACACAACAGACAAAGCTCATTTGAGCTACGTCGTGATATAGCCCAGTACAGAGGCGCCGCACACCCACTATGCTTGATAGATGAAGTAATGGATCATCAAATCCCCGAGGGTTTTAAACCCGTAAACATCGAATCATACGATGGCACAACAGATCCTGCGGTATGGATCGAGGATTATCTCCTTCATATCCACATGGCCCGCGATGATGATCTACACGCTATCAAATACCTCCAACTCAAGCTTAAAGGACCAGCTCGGCATTGGCTTAACAGCTTGCCAGCAGAGTCAATTGGTTGCTGGGAGGACCTGGAAGCCGCATTCCTTGACAATTTCCAGGGCACCTATGTGCGACCACCAGACGCCGATGACCTAAGCCACATTATTCAGCAGCCAGATGAATCGGCCAGACAATTCTGGACACGGTTCCTAACCAAGAAAAATCAAATAGTCGACTGTCCGGACGCAGAGGGCCTCGCAGCCTTCAAGCATAACATCTGTGACGAATGGCTTGCCCGACACCTAGGACAGGAAAAGCCGAAATCCATGGCAGCCCTCACAACACTCATGACCCACTTTTGCGCGGGAGAAGACAACTGGCTAGCTCGTAGTAATAAGATGACCAAGAGCCCTGGTAATTCGGATACCAAGGACAACAATGGCAGGTCGCATCGCAACAAACATAAGCGCCGCATTAACGGCGACAATGCTGAGGATATGACAGTTAATGCCGGATTTCGAGGCTCTAAACCCGGTTAGCGGAAAAAGCCATTTAAAAGAAGTACTCCAGGCCCGTCCAATTTGGACCGAATACTTGATCGCTTGTGTCATATACACGACACCCCCGAAAAACTAGCCAATCACACCAACAGGGATTGTTGGGCGTTCAAGCAAGCAGGCAAGTTAAGCACCGAAAACAGAGACAGGGGGCTGCATAGCGATGACGAGGAGGAGCCCCGGCCGCCGAACAATAGGGGACCGAAGGGCTTTCCCCCACAAGTGCAGACGGTGAACATGATATACGCAACCCACATCCCTAAAAGGGAACGTAAGCGTGCACTCAGGGACGTATATGCGTTGGAGCCAGTCACCCCAAAGTTCAACCCATGGTCCTCCTGCCCGATCACTTTCGATCGAAGGGAGCGCCCCACTAGCATCCACCATGGTGGATTCGCTGCATTGGTTCTAGACCCAATCATCGACGGATTTCACCTCACTAGAGTCCTTATGGACGGCGACAGTAGCCTGAACCTACTTTATCAGGATACAGTGCGAAAAATGGGCATAGATCCCTCAAGGATAACTGTACAGGCTCAATTACACTGGAAGTGGTCTTCGGATCACCGGATAATTTCCGAAGCGAGGAGTTAATCTTCGACATAGTCCCGTTCCGTAGTGGCTATCACGCCCTGCTCAAACGAACCACATTTGCAAAGTTCAATGCGGTGCCGCACTACGCATACCTCAAGCTCAAGATGCCAGGCCCTCGAGGAGTCATTACGGTCAATGGAAATACCGAACGCTCTCTCCGAACAGAGGAGCATACGGCGGCCCTCGCGGCGGAAGTACAAAGTAGCCTCTCAAGGTAATTCTCCAGTCCGACTATTAAACGTCCGGACATCGTCAAGCGCACCCGGAGTAACCTACCACAAGACCACCTGGCACGTTCCGTGCAAGCGTAGCAGTGCGGCACCAACCCCAGCCCTCGCGAAATTGCGAAACTAGTACTACGCGTACATAATTACGCTCTGGAAATACCATGGGCATAAGGGGAGGGGCATAACCATGGCACGCCCAAAATACGGCTCAACCGCACTAGGGGCTCCTGATTTTGTCATTTCTTTTTTCTTACTTTCAGGACTCCATTCTCCGGAAGGCCTGTCCGGCAGTACAATCACCGAATACACGATGCAACAGCCAGGGAGGCAGCAAGCTACGTCGAATGTCCAGGTGGTCTCTATAACGAGCTAAATACCTGTCTTACATAAAGTCTCGGAGCTTGCCCCTGGAGGGGGACATGTCAAATAATCCCATCTCTTGCTTATCGCACTATTTGTATCGTTCTGCTTTCACAACAGCCTTTTAATAAACAATACATAGCTCTTGTCTATTATTGCATTCATTTTTTATGTAAATATGTTCAGTTATGACATTACGCAACCGTACACTTTGGTACGGCCAATACACCAGGGGCTTAAGTACCCCAGAATATGGTGTGAGAAGTCCGAACACTCTCATGAGTGCGGCACCCTGAACTTATAGCATTATATGCATCGGCTCCGAATCATGTCTTGGGTCAATAGTTGGGTTTGCCCGGCTCCCATGTTTTGGTACCTTACGTTCCGTTATATCGGCTAAGGTAGCGCTGGGACAACTACTGCGATTGTGCCCCAGTTGAGCTGGGTTAAGCACCTTAGTAGAGAAAGCTAAAACTGACCGTCATGATAGGGCGAGAGCCGGTCGCTGTTCGAGAGGTTTTTGAGTCCCTAAAGACTTATGCCGCTTAGAGCGAGGAGCTGGCTTTGTCCGGCCTAGGCGTGGATAGTGCCCCAAACTTGGTCTTCTGAATACTAGGGGCTTCGCCGAAATTTAAAATTATAGAATTCTATGGCTAAGTGAGAGTGATAAAGCATTATAGTCCGATTGCCTTGTTCGTTGTGCTGAGCGCCTCCCTCGAAGGACCCAAGAATGTGAACAAGAGCGCTCAGGTTTATCCCAAACACCCCAGCACTCGTGGCATGGGGGCAGAAGTCGACGACTCGCATCTCTCAGATTTAATAAACGGCCACACAGAAGGTAATATTTTAAATTCAAAAAGCATTGCTTAGCGCATATGAACAAGTTTTCAGCGCACAGGATAAACACGAGCGAGTTTACTCAAAAATGAAATCCTTGGAACATTCATTCACCACAAGGCGGGCACCCTTCAGGATGCCCTCATAATACATCTCGGGCCTGTGATGCTCCTTCCCCTCCAGTGGCCCATCTGTCACCAGCTTCTCAGCATCCAGCTTGCCCCAGTGTACCTTAGCACGGGCAAGGGCCCTACGGGCGCCTTCGATGCATACGGAGCGCTTGATGACTTCAAGCTGTGGACAGGCATCCACCAGCCACCACACCAGCCCAAAGTAGCTCCCGGGCATGACCTCCCCAGGCCATAGCCGGACTATTAGGCCCTTCATGGCCTGTTCAGCTACCTTATGGAGCTCGACCAGCTGCTTCAGCTGGTCGCTCAAGGCCATTGGGTGTACGGCCTCAACATACTTGGACCAGAACACCTTCTCCGTCGAGCTCCCTTCCTCGGCTCGGTAGAATGCGGCAGCATCGGACACACTGCGGGGCAGATCTGCGAATGCTCCTGGAGAGCTCAGGACTCGGGTAAGTAACAAGTAATTCACTTTCACGTGCTTGCTTTGCATAAAGAATGCCTTACCCGCCGCTATCATCTTCATCGCCTCAATTTCCTGGAGGGCTTTTTGGGCTTCCGCCTTGGCGGATTTGGCGCTCTCAAGGGTCGATGCAAGATCGGACTCTCGAGTCTTTGAGTCAAGCTCCAATCTCTCATGTTTCTTCACAAGAGTATGGAGCTCTTGGCGCACCTCCGCCACTCGCGCCTCCTGCTTTTCTCGCTCGGTGCGCTCCACGGCCGCATTGTCTTCGGCCTTGGACAATGCTTCCTTTAGGGTCGCCACCTCGGTTGTGGCCCCTGTAACACTCACGTTGGTCCTGTCATTTTTTGCAACCAGGTTTTTTTTATATACTAACATCAGGTACTACTTACCTTCCTTGTCCTCGAGCTGCTTCTTGGCAAGGCCGAGCTCGTTCTCGGACCGCTCGAGGCTCTGCTTCGATGCATCGACCTCCGCAGTCAGTGCGGCAGAGGTCAGCAGCGCAACTTGCATTCCCATATTGACATATTTATGTTAGACTCCTGCGTATATCTTTTTAGATCCTCAGTCCGGCTTTTCTTCCCGAACACCAAACTGAGCATTAGGGGCTACTGTCTATGCGGTAATATTTTTACATGTCTTAAATACATACCTCAAAGCCTGTTAGAAGGCTGGCACAGGCTTCTGTCAGCCCGCTCTTGGCGGACTGAACCTTCTGGACCACCGCACTCATAATAGTGCGGTGCTCCTCGTCGATGGAGGCGCCGTTAAGCACCTCCAGCAAATTGTCCGGTGCCTCCCGTTGGACGGGGGTCACCGGTGTCGTAGGCTTGCCCTTCTTACGAGGGGGCCACCTGCCGGACTCCGGAACCACTAAAGGTTCCGATGCGGTGTCCGGCCCAGGGCCGGACTTAGAGCCCTTTGGGGTTTTATCCCCTTTGCGCCTGGAATTAGGAAGGTCGCCTTGCGGCGCCTCCGGGGCTACCTCCTCCTGGCTCGTCCCCTTTTGGGACTCCACCTCGGCGTCGTCCGTGGGGCGAGGGGAGTAGCAGTCGGGAGTGAAAGACTATTCACATCCGACGAATCCAGGGATCCGCTCGATGAAGCGTCGAGCTGGGCCATGGGCGGACTGCATGATTATGTTCGGCGTTAGAAGATACTGTGCAGTAAAGGAACACCATGAGTTATTTTGGTATCCGGATACTTACGATTTTGCCAGGGGCTTGGCCCTGGATGGCCACTCCTCTTCGTCGTTGTCGGCCTTGGTGGAGTAGTCCGGGAGAAGGGTTTTTCCCTTCTTGGACCCTCCGGCCCCCTAGTTGGGGTGGCCTTCCTTTTCTTTCCTCCCCCCGTTGGAGGGGGAGAGGCCTCTTCTTCCTCCTCCTCGCCTTCGTGGAAGGAGTGCGCTTCGGAGTCATCGGACGAGGAATCCAACACTACCAGGCGCCGAGAACTCTTTCGAGTTCCCGTGGCCTTCTTCTTGGCCTTCTTCTCTGGCACCACGTGAGGTGCCGGGACCAGCAGCTTCGCCAAACGGGCATCTGCTGGGCCTTCGGGCAAAGGAGCCGGACAGTCTATCTGTCCATACTTCTTCTGCCAGTCCTGTTAAAGGAATGGGAGCTTAGATCCCGCATAGAGTCAAACTATGAAAAACAAGTAGCCTGTAATGGGTAAAATAAGCTTACCGCGCTGGCTTGGCGCTTCATGCAGAATCCGCGATCCTCGATAATGGGAGGGTGAACCTCGGAGCCCTTGAATAGCACCTTCCAGGCATCTTCGTGCAGTGTGTCAAAGAGCCTGGACAAAGTTTGGTGCTGGGCCGGGTCGAATTCCCACAAGTTGAAAGCCCGTCGTTGACACGGGAGGATTCGGCGAAAGAGCATGACCTGGACTACGGTGACAAGTTTAACCTTCTTGTCAATCAGGTCTTTGACGCAGGTTTGGAGTCCGGTCAGCTCTGCCGAATTACCCCATGACAGGCCTGTATCTTTCCAGGAGGTGAGCTGTGTGGGGATGCCAGATCGGAATTCGGGGGCCGCTGCCCATTCAGGGTCACGCGGCTCGATGATGTAGAACCACCCCGATTGCCACCCTTTGATGGTTTCCACAAAGGAGCCCTCGAGCCATGTGACATTGGCCATCTTGCCCACCATGGCGCCTCCGCACTCCGTCTGCTGGCCGCCCACTACCTTCGGCTTGACATTGAAGATCTTCAGCCATAAGCCGAAGTGGGGCTTGATGCGGAGGAAGACCTTGCACACGATGATAAACGCTGAGATGTTGAGGATGAAGTTTGGGGCCAGATCATGGAAATCCAGGGTATAGTAGAACATGAGCCCCCGGACAAATGGGTGGAGTGGGAAGCCTAGTCCGTGGAGGAAATGGGGGAGGAACACCACCCTCTCATGGGGCCTGGGGGTGGGAATGAGCTGTCCCTCGTTTGGAAGCCGGTGCGCAATGTCGTTGGGCAAGTATCCGGCCTTCCTCAACTTTTTGATGTGCCCCTCCGTAACGGAGGAGGCCATCCACCTGCCTCCCGCTCCGGACATGCCTGGAGAAGGTTGAGGTGGGAAGTGCGTACTTGAGCGCTGGAGCTCGAGTGTGCGGAGATGGATAAGCAAAGGAGGAAGAAGGCGTAATTGAAAAGAGTGGATCCTTATCCCCTTATATGGGCGGACGAAACTATGTACCCCCACCAGCCTAGTAAAACTCGCTTATCTCCCAAGCGTCGTGATTAATGGCGCAGTTGGGTTACCCACGCCCGTATTGATGAGAATCTCGGAATAAGGGGACACGATCTCTGCTTTGATAAGACGTGCCAAGGAAACCGCCTCGCTAAACATACTGAGGTGGGACAGTAAAACGAATCTATGAGATTTGTACAAATATTATTCTCTCTACGGTGGTATGTGGAACTTATTTTGCAGAGCTGGACACTATCCTTGTGTTCAAAATCTTCTATGAAGTATTCGGAGGAGGAACCCGCCTTGCAATGCCGAAGACAATCAGCGCGCCGGACTCGTCGTCATTGAAGCCTGGTTCAGGGGCTACTGAGGGAGTCCCGGATTAGGGGGTGTCCGGATGACCGGACTATAACCTTTGACCGGACTCCTGGACTATGAAGATACAAGATTGAAGACTTCGTCCCGTGTCCGGATGGGACTTTCCTTGGCGTGGAGGGCAAGCTTGGCGATACGGATATGTAGATCTCCTCCCATTGTAACCGACTATGTGTAACCCTAGCCCTCTTCGGTGTCTATATAAACCGGAGGGTTTTAGTCCGTAGGACGAACAACAATCATACCATAGGCTAGCTTGTAGGGTTTAGCCTCTCTGATCTCGTGGTAGATCTACTCTTGTACTACCCATATCATCAATATTAATAAAGCAGGAGTAGGATTTTACCTCCATCGAGAGGGCCCGAACCTGGGTAAAAACATTGTGTCCTTGTCTCCTGTTACCATCCGCCTAGATGCACAGTTTGGGACCCCCTACTCGAGATCCGCCGGTTTTGACACCGACAGGCGGTTCTGTCACATTTGAGTGAAATTACAAGCCTACCCCTATCGAAACCTATAGAAATCGAGCCGATAGGCTTTGCGTGGCAGGGATAAGCAGTAGTAATTTCCATCTCGCGGATTTTGGTTTCGGGCGGTTACTGCGACTGTCCCCGCTTTGTTCAAATTTTGTAGAGTGCATGTTTACCATGCCAACTCAATTTGAATCTCGTTTGTATTTTATCTTTTCTCGGGCAGGATCTATTTTCGATTGGAATAAAATTCTGTATACATCATTTTTTATATACTTTCAAAAGCACAACACCCTTTATACATAAATATGGTTAAAAAATGGCATGATCTCAGATTCATAAGGTTGTATCCATCAATTTGGATTTTCAAATATTTGAAACCACTTTATGTTGAAATCCAATATATGCATTCCTCGCTAACTGTCTCCAATTAAAGTGTGTTTCATGCGGTTTTTTTTACTTCTCAAACATGTATAATGTGTTTCACACACACAACATATAGTGTAATCCCGTTTAGACATTAATTGCATATAAACCATGCATTGTTTCTAATTAAAGAATCTATGGATCACCAATATTGATAAACTATATAACATTACACGTGTCCCCAAATTCAAATGAATATGCATGTTTGATACACCAATTTGCGTTATGATATTATCGATGTCGTGATCTCCAGTTTAAATATTTGAATCCCCTTTAATCCAGATACTCGTCTCATATAGCTATGGCTCATGCTTATATAGGAGTATCTCTCTAGACCTATACACTTCATCGTCTCTCGGGTATCTCTCGTGCTACCTGTATGTCGACAATGATCTTTTATCTTTGTAACACACTAACGGTACTCTCTCCCTCGACCTTCATCACTCTATCTCTCTCTAAGTATATCTTGCTCCTTGCTATGTGTCTCTAACTATGATTCTCCATGTGGAATCTCTTTCTCTCACACAAACACAAAACTTTGTCTCCCGGGGTCTCATTTCTCTCTACTATTCCCCTGTGTGCCACTCGCACACCCCCTCTCACATAGAGATGTCTTAGGTATGAGAACCTACGACTCTTCCTCTTAAATATCTCCTTCTCACACACAAACACATACTCTGTCTCCCAGGGTCTCATATTTCTCCACCGTTCTCTTGTATGTCGCTCACACACACACACTCTCTCCCTAGAGATATCTTCTGTTCCCTCATATGTCTCTCTAGCTATCACTCTCCTTGTGAAATATCTTTCTCTCTCGCAGACACAAAACTCCGTCTCTCGGGATCTCATTTCTCTCTGATATTTATTTGTATGTGACTCACATGCACCCTCTCTATATCTCTCTCACACCCACACACATAACTCAACCTTCTGATCCACTCGACTCCTATCTCTAACGCACACTAGCTAGCATCTTTATCTTTCTATTTATCTGTTTCTCCATCAACCTTCTTTCTCGCCCTCACTCTTGCTTCCTATCACAAACACTACATATGTTTCTCTCTACATGCAGTTAAGTGCCCTCTTTTTATCTTTCTCTCACACACACGTAACTTCACCCTCTAAACCACCCGGCGGTCATCTCCAACACTCAAACTAGCACTACAAAAAAAAGACACATCTGTGACACTTTGGGCCGAACGAAATTTTTTTCTGTCATACTTATGACACTTCATGTGATGGACAAGACCCATCCGTTAGCTTAGCATTATGATCGTTAAAGTTTTATTGCTATTGCTTTCTTCATGACTTATACATGTTCCTCAGACTATGAGATTATGCAACTCCCGAATACCGGAGGAACACCTTGTGTGCTATCAAATGTCACAATGTAACTAGGTGATTATAAAGATGCTCTAAAGGTGTCTCCGAAGGTGTTTGTTGGGTTGGCATAGATCGAGATTAGGATTTGTCACTCTGTGTTTCAGAGAGGTATCTTTAGGCCCTCTCGGTAATGCCCATCACTATAAGCCTTGCAAGTAATGTGAATAATGAGTTAGTTATGGGATGAAGCATTACAAAACGAGTAAAGAGACTTGCCGATAACGAGGTTGAAGTAGGTATGATGATTCCGACGATTGAATCTCGGGAAAGTAACATACCGATGACAAAGGGAACAAAGTATGTTGTTATGCGGTTTGACCGATAAAGATCTTCATAGAATATGTAGGGGCCAATATGAGCATCTAGGTTCCGCTATTGGTTATGTATCAGAGATGTGTCTCGGTCATGTCTACATAGTTCTCGAACCCGTAGGGTCGGCACGCTTAATGTTCGATGATGATTTATATTATGAGTTATGTGTTTTGATGACCAAAGTTTGTTCGGAGTCCCGGATGAGATCATCGACATGACGAGAAGTCTCGAAATGGTCAAGACATAAATATTGATATATTGGAAGGATATATTCGGACATCGGAATGGTTCCGGAGAAGTTTGGGTATTTTCCGGAGTACCGGGAGGTTACCGAAACCCCTCGGGGAGTTGATGGGCCTTAGTGGAAAGGAGAGGCAGAGGCTAGGAGGTGGTGCACTCCCCCCAAGCCCAGTCCGAATTGGACAAAGGGTTGGGGACGCGGCCCCCCTCTCTCTTCCTTTCCCCCTCTCTTTTAGGTGGAATCCTACTAGGATTTGGAGTCTTAGTAGGACTCCCCTCTCCCGGCGCGCCTAGCAAGGGCCAACTGGCCTCCCCCTCCCTCCTTTATATACGGGGGAAGGGGGCACCCTAGAACACACCGAGTTTTGCCTTAGCCATGTGTGGTGCCCCCCCTCCACAGTTACACACCTTGATCATATCATCGTAGTGCTTAGTCGAAGCCCTGCGCCGGTAACATCACCATCACCGTCACCACACCGTTGTGCTGACAGAACTCACCCTCGTCCTTAACTGCATCAAGAGCACAAGGGACGTCATCGAGCTGAACGTGTGCAGAACACAGAGGTGTCGTACATTCGGTACTTGGATCGGTTGGATCGCGAAGACGTTCGACTACACCAACCGCGTTACTAAACGCTTCCGCTTTCGGTCTATGAGGGTACGTGGACACACTCTCCCCTCTTGTTGTTATGCATCTCCTAGATAGGTCTTGTGCGATCGTAGGAAAAATTTGAAATTACTACGTTCCCCAACACTTCATGCTGGCTGCCCCCGGAATAGTCGGGTCTGGCTCGGGGACTTTAGCAGTCGGCGCGGGGACTTTACCAGGCGGCCCGGGGGCTGCAGCACCAGCACTCGGCCCAGGAATCCAAGCAGGCAGCCCGGGGGCTGCTGTAGTCGGCCCTGGGACTTCATCGGTACCATCAGGAGCGGCCGGCCCCAGCCTGCCGCCTCCCAACCCGCCCCCCTCGTACCAATCGCTATATTCACAATGGTGGCGGCCCCGTCTTGGGCATAGCCCATCCGTGACTACCTGGTCAGTCGTGTGCTACCAGCTGACCAAGTGTTAGCCCGACAGATCCAGCGTCGAGCAGGCGCCTATACCATCCTCAACCAAGAGCTCGCTAGACAGAGCGTGACCAGCGTCTATCAGCGCTGCGTGGAACAGGAGAAGGGCATGGAAATCCTCAGAGATATCCATCAAGGCAAATGTGTCCACCATGCCGCCTCCAGGTCCCTCATAGCCAAAGCTTCCCGCCACGGCTTCTTCTGGCCGACTACTTTGGACGATGCCAAGGAGTTGGTCAAGAAGTGCAAAGGGTGCCAGAAGTTCAGCACCAAGCATCACCTACCGGCCTCCGCCCTCAAGACCATCCCCATCACCTGGCCATTCGCCCTGTGGGGTTTGGATATGGTGGGTCCTTTCAAGATAGCACGCGGCGGCATGACTCATCTGCTGGTCGCCGTGGACAAATTCACCAAGTGGATAGAAGCCAAGACAATCAAGAAGCTGAATGGCCCGATTGCTGTCACATTCATCACCGACATCACCGTCCGATATGGCATTCCCTGCAGCATCATCACCGACAATGGCACCAACTTTGCCAAAGGCGCATTGGCTCATTTCTGCACGAATCAAGGCATCCGACTGGACTTAGCGTCCATTCCCCACCCGCAGTCAAATGGCCAAGTAGAGCGAGCAAACGCCTCATCTTGTCCGGCATCAATCCCCACCTGATCGAGCCGCTAGAGCGGTCGGACGTCTGCTGGATCTATGAGCTGCCGACCGTCCTATGGAGCCTTCGAACCACGCCCAACAGATCAACCGGCGTCACGCCCTTCTTCCTCGGGTACGGTGCCGAGGCTATCATCCCCATGGATATCGAGTTGGACTCGCCTCGGGTCACCATGTACACGGAGGCGGAAGCAAAATAGGCACAAGAAGACAATGTCGACCTGTTGGAAGAGGCCCGACTGCTAGCGTGCAGCCGGTCCGCCATCTACCAGCAGAGCCTGTGTCGCTACCACAACAAGAAGGTCAAGCCGTGTTCTTTCCGCAAAGGCGACCTTGTTCTACGCTTGATCCAGCGATCAGCCAGACAGCACAAGCTCGCAGCACCTTGGGAAGGCCCCTTCATCATCAGCAAGGCCTGGGCAACGACTCGTACTACCTCAAAGACGCCCAGAAGCCCAGGGCACGCAAGCGATGCACAGTTGGCGAGGAGACGGAGCGGACATGGAATGCAAATATGCTCCACCCGTTTTATAGTTGATTCGAGCGTATGTACCACACCAACTTTTGTATTAAGTAAAAGACCTCAGGTCCCCCGAGGTGCACTTGGGGGCTACCTTTTTATCTATGAGTTAAGCTCACGCTATGATTTGAGTTTTTTCTATTCCTGCCCCATCCGGGTTCCGGTCAGCCGGTCCGGGGGCTCGCTGCTTTGGCCTAAGTTTGCACTAGCCGGAGCCGACTAGTAGTGTGTCGACGCCAAAGCCCTCTCTTCGCTCCAAGTCAAAGCTCGTGGCTCGACTGTCTGACTGGCGAAGAGCTAAAGGCTAGAAATGGTGTCCACACAAAATCCGACTAAGGAAAATGCTAACTCAGGCCTGGCCGGCTCCTCGCCTCCCTCATCCGGCTTCTTAGCAGCCGACATGCCGGCTTCTCGCTCGATTAGCTACACTCTACACAACTAAATTAATTCGCCCGTTCTAAGAAATGACCAAATCCCCGACCCAGCCACAGACCGCAGAGCACTTGTCTGTTCGGCTGGCAGGGAGGCGGCCAAGAGAACACGACAGAGAAAAAAGGCAAAGAGAGAAAAGCAAATTTGTTGGGGATATAACTATTAGGTATGACCCGCCCAGGAGGGGCCGTGTTATACCTATGGCAGTTCATGGTATGAAGCCCATGAGGATATTGAAGATGGCGGTTCACGAAGCAAGGGCCCAAGGCCCAAGGGCAACTTAAGGCCCATAGGATAAACCGCCATATGTGTATGACTTATATTGTAAGGGAAGTGTATTTAGTCACCGAGCCGGACACGTTGTCTATGAGCCATCTGTGACTCCGTCAGCCATTGGGTGTCAACCTATGTATATAAAGGGACGACCCGGTGGCGGTTCGGGGCAAGAAACAAGGGATCAAAAGCTAGGTTAAGCGTATTCGCTCCCTGGTAATCGAGACATAAGCAATACCACCTCAAACTAGATTAGGCCTTTACCTTCACTGCAAGGGGCTGAACTAGTATAAACTCCTGTGTCCTTTGTCCCGTTTAACCCCTTTAAGCTAACCTAGTTGCGATGGCTCGACGACTAAGCCCTCACACTAGGACATCTGCCGTGACTATTCCACGATAGTTGGCGCCCACCGTGGGGCCAGCGCACAATGGTTTAGAGTTCTTAAAGGGAAGCCTCAAAGGGATCAACGGATACGCTGTGGGCTGGATGACCAAGAGTCATCGCGGCAAGCTCTACATCGACGATGCAGGCTGGGGCCCCAAGCCCGGCTCAGTTGAGTATGGGTACCGGGTCCCCCTCGGTGAAATTCATGTCTTCATCGGCAAGATCGGCGAGCCGGGCCCTGAGCCGGACATCTGCACCGACATCATCGAGATGCCTCAGCGTGCACGACCCGCACGAGCTCAGCCCACCATGAAACGTGCCTTCGTGGGATTCATCCATGGGATGGAAATTGATGAAGGATCCATGTCTGGTGTTGAGACGGCCATCTATTCTGACGGTGAGTCGTCCACGGGCGAGACTACTTCATTGTATCAACTGCAAGACGGCAGGCTCGGGGGCTGTTCCGATAGCGACAGCATTCCAGACCCCTATGAGCTGCCAAACAGGGTCGCAATCTTCATGGACGGTACATAGCATGGGCAGAATTCTTCGACTGCAGCAGCAATGGTCTCCGGGTCAGCGACGGCGATGGCAGCTGGGGCAGGAGGCGCTCTGCGCCCGCCGACTCAGGTTTTGACTGATTTGCTGGATAAACTGACAGCCTTGTTAACAGCAGAGGTTAACCTGACGAATCAGGTTCAGCATAACGGAATTTGCAAAACTGCGTGACGAGGTAGCACAGGCCAAGGAAGACCTGGCGGTGGCGGATGCTAGGATGACATCGGAGTGAGCTGTTTTGGATGCTCAGGCACAACGGATCCAGGCTAGTTCCTTCCGGCTCTCGCTGGATCAGAATGCTTCAAATGAAATCATGAGAAGGAGGCACCGGATTCGTCTGCCACCGGTTTACGAGGCGAGGAATCTCTTCTGCACGCCTGGAGCGGGGACCAGTAACCAACCAGAGATAAACCGGGTCGAAGCGCCCGGGGCTAGAACGCCGGCTCAACCGCGCACGGCGGAGCCACCTCATCTGAATAATACACTGCCCCAATATGTGCTGATACCACTGAGTCATTTTTCTAACCCTTTGGATAATATGATCGTTGTGGCGACACGATTGGCGGCTCTCCCAGTTGAAGGCGATTCTCCAGCGGTGGTTGAAACATGGAGGGCTAAAGAGCTTCTTCAAACAGAATTAGTACAGCATGAGGCATATTCTTACAATCGAAAGAGGATTCATTCGACCCCGCGCCCAAGCCGAAGTTATAGTAGACACATGGACTCACCGGTCGTTTCAAGCAATGACCATCACCGTAACCAGCCGCGTGGGCATGACCCAGCGCGTGATGGTGCTCATGGTTTGGTCGATCAGGATAGGGCATGTCGAGAAGCTGAGCAGGCGGCTCATCAACATCTTCTGGTTTATCCGACGGCTTTGGTGGAGGCAGGTGTGACCTCTAGAACCATAGGTATACCATGTTTAGTGCCGACTCTGCGTAATGAGCATCTGCCCAAGGATTTCAAAGGACCTCATAAGGTTCCTAACTACACAACCGACTTACCCCCTGAGGCATGGATTGAGAGTTATGAGATGGCCATGGAACTGTTGGAGGCCAGGATGCTGCGTGTGCCAAATACTTCACCATGATGCTGGATGGGACGGCCCGTACTTGGTTAAAAGGGTTGCCTGCCAGTTCCATCAAGTCATGGGATGAGCTAAAAGCCTGGTTTATCCAGAACTTTAAAGATACATGCAAACAACCCATGTCGATTGTGGATTTGGATGCTTGCGCCCAAGAAGAGGGCGAGTCAACGACCCATTGGGTGTGTTGGGTCAAGGCTATCCTAGACTCATCGGATAACATCAATGCGGGCTCAGCAGTTCTAGTGTTAGAGAAGAATTGCCGTTTTTGCCTCTCAAGCAGAAGCTAGGGCGGCTCAAGTGCGATTGCAATTATATGGGGCAGCTGATGGCGGCTCTAGTTAAATATGCCGACTCTGATAGTACCAAGGACCCCAAGTCTGATGATGAAAAGCCGAGAAAGGGAAAGAAGAGTGGCAACACCAAGGGTCCGCAGCATAACCCGATGAGTCAGGGGGGCAACGGTAAGCGCAAGGCTGATAGTAATTAAGATTTTTTGGCCAATACCAATATACAGAATAATGGTCAGCGTCGTAAGGGGAAGCCGCCTCCTCGGACAGGTGGATCAGGTCTCAGCCTTGAGCAGTTGTTGAATCAGCCCTGCCCAAAGCATGGCACGAAGGAAAGGTCGTCCACTCACCTTTGGAAAGATTGTCAAATTATGAAGGAATTCAAAAATTCTAATTTATTCCATAACAATCATGGGCCAGGCGGCGGCTTAGGTTTTGGTGCTGGTGGTTCTCATGGCCCGGGTTACGGTGGTGGCGGTTCTAGTTCTGGCTTCCTGGGTCACCAAAACCATCAAGGTAATCAGGGTGGTTACAATCAACAATCCGGTCAGGGGGTCAGCAGCAGCAGCAGTCTGGATATCAAAGTCATCTAAAGCAGCTGAATAGCAGGCAGTATGACGTCTTCACCACAAGTTTATGCAGGCGGGACCAGAAGCTCCACAAGAGGGCTATGAACGCCATTGAGCCGGTAGTTCCCCATTACTTGCGATGGTCTAAGCAACCTATTATGTGGAGTCGAGAGGATAACGCGCACCTGGTTGATAATCCGGGTCACTTGGCTTTGGTGGTGGTGCCTCAAGTTGGTGGATACAAATTCACTAAAGTACTCATGGATGGAGGTAGCAGCATTAATATCCTTTACTATGATACTTTCCGTCGCATGGGGTTGACTGATAAAAATCTTAAGCTGTCCAATACTGTTTTCCATGGAGTGGTGCCTGGTAAGTCGGCATATCCTATGGGCAGGATTGATCTCAAAGTAGCCTTTGGGGATGAACATGATTCCAGGGCCGAGAAACTATCCTTTGAAGTGGTCAAGATTAGAAGCCCATATCACGCTCTGTTTGGACGGCCAGCTTATGCCAAGTTCATGGCATGACCTTGTTATGTTTATCTGCAGCTCAAGATGCCGGGTTACAAGGGGACCATCACAGTGCATGAAAGTCGGAAAATAGCTTTGGAGTGTGAAGAAGGTGACGCTGCTTATGCTGAATTTGTCTGTGCAATAGAGGAATTGAAGTTCTACAAAGACAATGTTGATCCGGCAGACATGACATCTTTGAAAAATCCAACCATAGAGCATGATCCGGCATTGAAGTTTAAGTCGTCCAATGACACTAAGCTAGTTGACTTTGTTCCTGGAGATTCATCCAAGCAGTTTAGTATCAGTGCTAACCTAGATCCAAAATAGGAAAGCACGCTCATCGAGTTCATCCATGAGAACTGGGACATATTTTCATGGAAACCTTCTGATATGCCAGGTGTACCAAGGGAACTCGCTAAGCACACTCTTAATATTGATCTGAAGTTTAAGCCTGTCAAGCAATTCCTTTGTAGTTTGAACGACGAGATGTGTAAGACCATTGGTGAAGAAGTGGCCCAGCTCTTGGCGGCTGGGTTCATTGTTGAAGTCTTTCATCCTGAGTGGTTGGCTAATCCGGTGCTGGTGCTTAAGAAGAATGTCACTTGGCATATGTGTGTGGACTACACAGACTTCAACAAAGCTTGTCTGGCTGATCCTTTTGCGCTCCCTCGTATTGATCAAATCATTGATGCTACAGAGGGTTGTGAGTGTTTGAGTTTTTTGGATGCTTATTCTGGTTATCATCAGATCAAGATGGCAGTTAAGGACCAGGAGAAGACAACTTTTATCACTCCCTTTGGAGCCTTCTGCTATGTATCTATGCCTTTTGGGCTCAAGAGTGCCCAGGCGACTTACCAGCGATGTGTGCAGAATTGTCTTCACAGTCCGATTGGGTGCAATGTTCATGCTTATGTGGATGATATTGTGGTGAAATCCAGAGAGAAGGAAACTTTGATAGATGATTTTAAGGAGACCTTCAATAATCTCCGGGTCTACAAGATGATGCTTAAACTAGCCAAGTGCGTTTTTGGTGTGCCAACAGGCAAGCTTTTGGGTTTTCTGGTTTCTAACAGAGGCATTGAAGCTAACCCGGAGAAGATCAAGGCCATTACCTCCTTGGCAAAGCCGGCGTGTATCAATGATGTTCAACGTCTGGCGGGTCATATTGCTGCCTTGAGCCGGTTCATAAGCCAGTTGAGTGAGAAGGCCATACCACTGTACTAGATGAAGAAGAAAATAGATCACTTTGTCTGGAGTGATGCTGCTAATGATGCGTTTGAAGCCTTGAGGAAATAGCTGGCTAAGCCTCCAGTCCTTGCTACTCCCATTGATAAATAGCCGTTGTTATTATATGTGGCTGCATACGCCTGGGCTATTAGTGTAGCTGTTGTGGTCGAACGGAAGGAAGCAGGCAAGGAATATCCGGTTCAACGGCCGGTTTACTATATCAGTGAAGTACTCATTGAGTCAAAGCAGAGGTATCTGCACTGGCAGAAGCTCGTTTATGGGGTGTTCATGGCTAGTCAGAAGCTTAAGCAATATTTTCTGGGACATCCCATCACTATGGTTAGTTCTGCTCCCTTAGGGGATATTATTCAAAATAGAGAAGCCACAGGTCGGATAGCCAAGTGGTCCATTGAGCTTGGACCTAATGGTTTGAAGTATATGCCTCGCACGGCCATCAAATCTCAAGCACTTGTGGATTTCATCAATGACTGGACAGAGCTGTAGATGCCTGAAGAAAAGCCAGATGACACATATTGGACTATTCACTTTGATGGGTCCAGGCAATTGGAGGGCTCGGGGGCTGGAGTGGTCTTAGCTTCCCCTCGAGGTGACAAGTTTTGTTATGTTTTAAGGTTGATGTTTCCCTGTACTAACAATGCAGTTGAGTATGAAGCCTTGCTCCATGATCTTTGAATGGCTAAGGAGATGAATTTAAGCCGGGTGAGATGTTTCGGTGACTCAGACTTGGTGGCTCAGCAAGTTTCAGGCAAATGGGATTCTAAGGATCCACTCATGGCGGCTTATCGTCGCGAGGTTGACACTATTGCTGGGCACTTCAAGGGTTATCAAGTGGAACACATTGATCGCAGGAAAAATGAGGCGGCTGATGCCTTAAGCCGGTTAGGGTCCCAGCGTAAGTCGGTGCCACCTAACACTTTTCTGGATATTCTCCATAATCCTTCTGTCAAGTTGCCTACAGAGGAAGATCTGGCTATTCCTGACCCAGAAGCACAATTAGTGGCATCTCTTCATGCTATTCTTGATTGGACAGTTCCATATTTGGCTTATATGACCCGAGGCAAGCTACCTGAGGATGAAACCTTGGCCAGACAGATAACCCGTGGTCTAAATCAATGATAATTTTAGTGGAGAGCTGCATCATTGCAGTGTTACTAGGACGTTTCAATGTTGCATCTCTCCTGAAGAGGGTCGTGAGATTCTTTGCGAGATTCATGAAGGAGATTGTGGTCATCATGCCGGTTCAAAGTCTCTTATGGCTAAAGCTTTTCGTCATGGATTTTACTGGCTGACGGCTCATAATGATGCCGAGGATTTTGCCAGAAATTTTCACAGCGAGCTCACATGCCGGCTCAAGAATTGAGGATGATTCCAATTACTTGGCCATTTGCAGTTTGGGGGCTTGATATGGTTGGCCCTTTCAAAAGGTCCAAGGATAAAAAGACCCACCTTTTGGTGGCAGTTGACAAATTCACAAAGTGGGTTGAAGCAGAGCCGGTCAGTAAGTGTGACGCGGCAACAACGGTTCAATTCATCAAGAAGGTGATTTTTCGCTTTGGTTTTCCCCCAAAGTATTATAACTGATAATGGCACTAATCTGTCCAAGGGAGTTATGAAAGAGTTTTGTCAACGTGAGCATATTCGACTTGATGTGTCGTTAGTAGCTCACCCCCAATCCAATGGTCAAGCTGAAAGAGCCAATCAAGAAATTTTGAGAGGCATCAAGCCCCGGCTTATGGTTCCTTTGCAGAGGACGCCGGGTTGTTGGGTGGAGGAGTTACCTTTGGTGCTATGGAGTATCAATACTACCCCAACAGATATATGGGTTACACACCTTTCTTTATGGTTTACAAAGTAGAGGTGGTTCTCCCTAGTGACATCTGTCACGACTGGCCCTACGTGGCGGCTTATGTTGAAGCTGATAATGAAAAAGCATGTCAGGATGCACTTGACCTATTAGATGAGGAGCGTGACCTTGTGGCGGCTCACTCGGCGATTTACCAACAAGATCTGCACCGTTATCACAGCCACCGGGTTAAGACCAGAACCTTTCAAGAAGGTGACTTGGTGCTCTGGCTTATCCAGGATCAGACTGATATGCACAAGCTATCCCCACCTTGGGAAGGACCCTTTGTGGTCAGCAAGAATTTGAATAATGGGTCATACTACCTCATCGATGTTTGAGACCACAAGGACTCACGTCAGTCGGAGGAGGAGACCCGCCGGCCATGGAATATCGCTCATCTTCGGCCTTACTACACTTGATCCACCGGCTCTTATGATGTACATATGTTTGACCATTTATATATTATGATGTTTATAATAAAGCCGACATCCCTGATAAAGCAGGGCCTCTGTCGTTTCATCTCCAAAAATAATGAGTCTTTTTTCATCATAATTTCAATGGTCATTTGGGGGCTTCCTGCTCGTATTCGAAGCATAGCTGTCAATATCCCTCTTGATTGGGGCAATGCCGAACCTTATGGTCACTTGGGGGCTTCCTGCTCGTATTCGAAGCATAGATGTGAATATCCCTCTTGATCGGCGCAATGCCAAACCTTATGATCACTTGGGGGCTTCCTGCTCGTATTCGAAGCATACCTGTGAATATCCCTCTTGATCGACTCAATACCACAAACCACTTGGGGGCTTCCTGCTCGTATTCGAAGCATAGCTGAAATAACCCTTTTGGTCTGGCTCATACACTGTGACCACAAACCACTTGGGGGCTTCCTGCTCGTATTCGAAGCATAGCTGAAATAACCCTCTTGGTCCGGCTCATATGCCATGATTACAAACCACTTGGGGGCTTCCTGTTCATATTCGAAGCATAGCTAAAATAACCCATTTGGTCCGGCTCATACGCCATGATTACAAAGCACGTGGGGGCTTCCTGTTCAAACATAGGTGTATTCACCAAAGAGAACATAACATTACTACCCTTGTGAGCTGGTTTGGAACACCTGGTGTATTCACCAAAACCTTCCGAAAGCCTCATTTTTTCTTTTTGCTTGGTTTTTAAACATTTTTTGGGTTCATCTTGACATATGGTTTCAAGTGATTCAGGCCATGTAGCCTCAATTCTCACAACTCATATTTGAAGCACACATGTGGTTTTTGTTAACCCGGCCAGGCTTCGGATGATAAGTCACCAGTATACGATGATATTAAATACTTGGAAGTATTGGTTTCTAAGTTTCGGGTTATCACCCTTACTGCACGGGTATCATAAGCCGGCAGTACAATTCAATATCATAGGTATGATATTTTTGTTATGGTTATGATTAAACCAGCCCTGTCTATAAACTGTTTTAAACATCAGTGGTTATATATGGGATATTATGACCCGCCCTATGATAACCCACCAGGGCTCTTGTGATCTACTTGTGTGCAGGATAAGATTAAATTTCATATGCATAAATCAACGTCGTCATAAGGATATAATGATAGTTTCCAAGTGGTGGATCAAACAGTGTTGGGCAAAACACAAACGTGCACAATGGCACAACAGAGCAAAGTTTTACTAGCCTATTACATGACTCAATGCGCCAAAATGATTAAGTGTTTTCAGAAGATCAACTATATGAACCGCCCAGTGGATCAACCTTCATGGCCCTGACGGCTTGAAGTTTCTGGATCATCCTTATCCACTTCTTCATCCTCCTCTGCCGCCTGGAAGTTTGGTGATGACCAATCAATGCCACACAAGGCTTGGAATTCAGCCTCATCATCTATAAGCTTAGACGGGTCAACTTCAGGAGCAAAAGTGTGCTTACGGATTGGGGGAATTAGATCCATCACTTTATAAGCCGGCATAGGCAGCTTTTCTGATTTTCCATGTCATAAGTCGGTTGGTATCTTGAAAGATCCGTTTCATTTGCAATCAGGCTGGCCAGGGGATGTATCTCCTTTACGCAGGCGGCGAAGTCTTTCTTATCAAAGGGAGTGCCATCTTCTTTTAAGATTGGGTACCCGGTAGCTATATCGGCGGGGTCTAGCTCTGGTAGCCATGCCTTGGCCCGGCTTAGAGCTGTGACAACACTGATTCTTGCAAATGATCGCTTCATCTCATTGATCCTCTCAGGAAGAACAGAAAGCTTCTTCAAGACATCGCTCAAGAGAGTACGTGCTTGATTAGCCGGAGAAATCGTGGCCAGTGCGCGCTGAGTTCCAGTATATAGTTTATCAACAAGTGTATAAAGAGCCTTCAGCTTCACCAGCATCTCTTGACTAAGATTGGTGCTCCTGGGACCTGGATAATAATTATGGACGGGTTAGAGGCAGTTTATACCATCAAGGAAGAGATGCACATATGATACTAGTAAGGTGACTCGCCAAAGATAGCAGAAACCATCTAGGATACATGGTGTTTTAAGCTGGTAAGCTCAGAGGTCACCTCCTAAAGAGCCGCCTCCGCCTTTTCAGCCCGCTGTATTAGGGCAGTTTTCTCCTCACCCCAGGCGTTTCTTTCGACTTCAAAGATGGTCTTCAGTTTCTCCATTTCAGCCACACTAAATTGGAATTTTGAATCGGCCTTCCGGGTCTCAGATTCTTGCTGCTCCAGCCGAGTCTTCAAGTCGGTCAATTGTGTTTGAAGTTGAGCAGTGGTGGCCTGTACATACACCGGTTCAAAATCATGTTTAGATTACAGAGATGAAGTCCCAAGCCTTTTGCAAGCAATAACACTTGGCACTTGGGGGCTAATGTCTGCCGAAAAAATTATTCATACAACGGCTTATGTGAATAAGTCCCAAGCACTTTGCAAGCAAGAGTACTTGGCACTTGGGGGCTAATGCATATTGCTTGTCTTTTACTACTTTATAATGACTTGTTTGTGCCGCAAACGATCACAGCCGGCTCATGGGGGCTACACAAGTAAGCTCTGATTTATAAACAATGATGCAAAGGACCGGCTCATTCATGCTGATTAAACCGGCCCTTGGGGGCTACGGATGCAGTGTTAATCATTACAGATCTGCTTTAAGTCAGATGATGTAAGCCGGATTTTGAAAGATTCTATCAAGTCTACAACATATTCAATTCTATCATATACAATAGACTTAGGGGCTGGCAGGACATGCATAACTCATTAAAGAAGGAGTTCATACCTCCAATTTTTTATGCATCTGCTTCACCATGTCAACCTCAAGATTGCGGCTGGTGTGCACTTGATTGAGATAACCAGAGTATACTTCACCAATGCTCATTTGAGAGTAGTTGGCAACATCAAACCTCACTTTTCGCCTCTCAATATGTTCTTCTTTGGCAGAGTGCTTGGCCAAGACAGTAGGCCTTCCCGGCTCTCTAAAGCCGGTGCTAGTAATCATGACGTTATCATCATGTGTCTCAGCCGGTTTAATTGGGCTTAATGATTCAGTGTTCAAAGGATCGTTGTTTGCCTAGTCGAGGGACGGGTTAGGAATTTCTGGTAGAATGACAAGAACAGGTTCTTCTGGTTGTGGGATGGAGGTGTTAGACGCTGGAATCTGTTGCTCCGGATTAGCAACTTTGGGGTCTTCAGTCGGCTTAGTCATCCATGCCTTCTTAGTAGGCTTGGACTTTCCACTACATAGGTCATGAGAGGTCAGTGTAAATATAAAGGAGCATAAGAAGCAAGTAGTAAGTATTTGTTATTACCCCGGAGCAGTTTTGAAAGTCAGCAGCTGGGACTGTGATGAGTCACCGGAGGAGGAGCGAGAAGTCTCCTGATAATTTGAATCGGAAGAATCAAGTGGCTGGCGAATAAGACCCTCCAAAGGATAAAAAGAGTTTAAATTTGGGATGACCTCGTTTTGATGTTTCCTTGGAGTGTTTGGTAAGCCGGAAGATAATTCTCCACCTCCGCTGGTCCAAGTCTGTCGCCGGCTTTCGTGCTGCTGTTGCTTCAAAAGAAAGTGAGGATCCAGATGAGCTAAGGGGTGTGAAAAGCTTACTTTCCGGGTTACCCTTCGAGTTTTCTGTCTTGGCAAAGGCTCGGAGTCGGAGGAAATGATAGTTACCTCTTCCTCAATTGCTTGGCTGGCCCCCGTGTCATCCTGATGATAGTCAATGTCAATAAGGTAGTTGAAAAATGAGCCAAGAGAATCAAGAGCTACCTCCAACTCAGAGTTGTCGTTCAGTTCAAATAGCTCGGAAGTACTGGATTTATTCTTATTCCTCTTGGCGGTTTTCTTGGCAGCCCTGGCCTTTTTGGCAACTTCATGGTCGTATTTCTTCTTCCAAAAATCAGAGTTGGCCTGTGAAAGTCATCAAAGTTGAGTTAATAGAATATTTGAGGACGAAGGAAAAAGTAAGTAATTTAAAGACTCACATGTGGTGGTGGGTTAAGTGTGCAGAAAGGGTTTAGACCCACTTTGCTGCAATCTGCCGGATCTTCGTTCAAAAGAGACTTTGTCATTTCATTGATGGCGTCGTCAGTTAAACACACGGAGCTGTGGCGCAGTGGATCCTTTTTACCACCCATGTAAGTACACATTAAGCTAGATCGACGACTCAAGGGTATGATCCTCCATGCAACCCAGCACAGAACCAAGTCAATGCCAGTTAAACCATTTCCCAGCAGAGCCTTGACCTTTGCAATGGTGGGGGCAAGCTTTTTATGTTTAGCAGCGGTAAGCTTATCACGAAGATGATGTTTTGAGTCAAGACGTTGGGCATGATAGCCTGGCAGTGGGTTTTCGTCAGCCGGAGAAGTATCTTTGCAATAAAACCATGTCTAGTTCCAATCCTTGGGATGACTCGGCAAGCGAGCATAGGGGAAGATAGCATCTCTTCTTCGTTGAATTAAGATCCCGCCTAGTTCCAAGCTGGGTCCATTCAAAAACTTGTTTTGGCGGTTCAAATAAAACTATTCCCTAAACAATTCAACACTGGGCTCCTCTTGAAGGTACACCTCGCAGAAAACTTGAAAGTTGCAGATGTTTGACACGGAATTGGGTCCGATGTCTTGAGGATGAAGCTCAAAAAAGTGCAGAACATCTCGGAAAAATTTAGAACCGGGTGGTGAGAAGCCACAATTCATATGGTCAATAAAAACAATGATCTCATCATCCTTTGGCTGAAGTTTTTCTTCTTCTGGATTGGGGGCGCGATAATGCATGCTAGTTTTCTCTGGTAAATAGCCGGTTTTCATGAAGTCCTTAAGCGCATCCTCGGTGACAATGGAGGGAACCCAATTATATGAAGTGGATGTCTTCGGTGGCATTGTCAACAAAGAAGCCTAAAAGAAAGAACAATTTTGCCAGTTTAAGTTGATTCTTTAAGATAGAGGTAAACCCTACAGTACATATTCAGAATGGCGGCTTAAAAGGGGCCTAATGACATATGACTGGCTATGACTAGTGATGTAAGCTGCCATGACAATACACAGTGGAATCTATCAAGAAGGATGAATAGTGATGTAAGCCGACATGACAACAAGAATTTTTTTTCGCCAAGTGGTGGACAAACATATTTCACATATTGAAGCTATAATTTTGGATCTGTGGCAGTTCAGAAAATGCAGTAAATTCTAACCCTAAAGCGGCAGCAGAAGAGTTCATGTGCTCAGATGGGATCTTCTATGAAGGAAAAGGTATTCTGATAATAAAAACAAAGGCTAAACTGCTACAGCACGAGTTCTATACTACATTCAGATCAGAAGCTACTAGGGTTGAAGAGAACAACGAAGAACAACGAAGAACAACAAAGAATAGGACTAACCCTAATGCAGATCTGAAGCATACGGAAGTGAACACTTACAGATGCAGATGAACTGCGGTGGAGCGCCGACGTTTTCTGGACCAGTCAGGTTGATGCAGCGGCCTGAGTTGGTGTAGCAGTCGGAGGACGGTGGCGGTGAAACTCGAGGCGGTAGAGGAGTCGGGAGAGGAAGGAGAAGACGAGAGGGTAAGGGGGGAAAATGAAAGGAGGGATGTTTGGCCCTATTTATAAGGAGAAGGTAACATGTGGGCGCGAAAAACGAGGAGGCCAAATAATGATTATCCGGCCGCTCAGGCGCCTCGATTTTCAGGATGGTGATTAAAGATAAGGATCTGTTAAGATATGTTGGATATTGTGTAAAATTAATTGCAAATGACGTCATGGTGGGTTACCACGATTGCAGAAGATGACGTCATGGCGGGTTATGAGATCTCGCACAAATGGAGAAGGAAGGATTTTTTCTAAGTTTTGAAGATTGACATGAATAAATTCAAATCAATCTGGGGCCTAATGTTGAGGATATAACTATTAGGTATGACCCACCCAGGAGGGGTCGGGTTATACCTATGGCGGTTCATGATATGAAGCCCATGAGAATATTGAAGATGGCGGTTCACGAAGCAAGGGCCCAAGGCCCAAGGGCAACTTAAGGCCCATAGGATAAACCGCCATATGTGTATGACTTATATTGTAAGGCAAGTATATTTAGTCACCGAGCCGGGCACGTTGTCTATGAGCCGGCCAGGACACCGTGAGCCGCTGAGTGTCAACCTATGTTATAAAGGGACGACCCGCGGCGGTTTAGGGCAAGAAACAAGAGATCGAAAGCTAGGTCAAGCGTATTCGCTCACTGGTAATCGAGACATAAGCAATACCACCTCAAACTGGATTAGGCCTTTACCTTCACCGCAAGGGGCCGAACCAGTATAAACTCTTGTGTCCTTTGTCCCGTTTAACCCCTGTAAGCTAACCTAGTTGCGATAGCTCCACGACTAAGTCCTCACACTAGGACATCTGTCGTTACTATTCCACGACAAAATTCAAACAAGAACCCGGCAACACATGCAATAATGTGGGGATTTAAACTTATATACATTGCAAAAGGCCTGAGGCCAGCTTTCATCAAGTTTAAACATACACCCCCAGTGGGTGGAACTGCGTGTAATTAACATCGTTTCTTAAGCACAGAGACAGAAAACTTGAAAAGAAGATAAGCAGACCGCCTAAGGAGACGGCCCCTCAAGCTGAATGGGCTGATTGGCGGCAGGCGTAGCTCTGGCTGGTGGGGCCTCCGGCTGCTGGGGATCGGCTCAGCTGTCGGCGGCGGCTGACGAAGTCTCTGGCAGGTCGCTACTCGGTGCCGGGTCGGGCTGATTCCGGCTGGTCGCTCCGCCATCTGGAGAACCGTAGCTGCCATCCTCTCCCTTGACCTCCTCGTCGCCTTCGTTGTTGGAGGCAATCTCCTCCGCTGAGTCCTCCCTGTTTGACGGGTCAAGACCGAACCAGGAGGGGGGAACGACATCGCCATTAGCTACCCGCTCCGAGAAGAAGACATCAACGTTGGCGTAACCGGCAACGGCAGACGCCCGAATGGCTATGTTCTCGCTCTCCGCCGCCAGCTCATGCAGCGCCTCTTGGCGAAAAGTCACCAGCTACGACATGCACACGCCGGTATACCAGGCCCTGGCGAACTCCAGCGCCTTGGCGGCACCGGCTCATGCGGCAGAGATCTTCCAAGCATCAAGCCACTGCACCGCCACCTCCAGCCAGTCGGTCGTCCGACTAGGAGTCCGTGGAATTGGACTACCCGGCCATAAGACCTCCAAGACGTAAGCCCTGGCACGCTGAAGCCGGCAGAGCATGAGGCACGTCGACTCAAGGCGCATCCGGACGGCCGTGAGCAGCTGACCCACTGTCTGAGGCCAGTTCCGAGGAATGTCCTTGCCCTCGTGCCGGCTCGCCTCACGCTCAGCCTCGATTGCCATGTAGACGGACACGGAGTGGCCTGGGAGTAACTCTGTGCAAAAGATGGCGGCGGCGTTAGAAGACGACTGTCGGTGTCAAAACCGGCGGATCTCGGGTAGGGGGTCCCGAACTGTGTGTCTAGGCGGATGGTAACAGGAGACGAGGGACACGATGTTTTTACCCAGGTTCGGGCCCTCTTGATGGAGGTAAAACCCTACGTCTTGCTTGATTAATATTGATGATGTGGGTTACAAGAGTAGATCTACCACGAGATCAAGGAGGCTAAACCCTAGAAGCTAGCCTATGGTATGATTGTTGTTCGTCCTATGGACTAAAGCCATCCGGTTTATATAGACACCGGAGAGGGCTAGGGTTACACAGAGTCGGTTACAATGGTAGGAGATCTACATATCCGTATCGCCAAGCTTGCCTTCCACGCAAAGGAAAGTCCCATCCGGACACGGGACGAAGTCTTCAATCTTGTATCTTCATAGTCTTGGAGTCCGGCCGATGATGGTAGTTCGGCTATCCGGACACCCCCTAGTCCGGGACTCCCTCAGTAGCCCCTGAACCAGGCTTCAATGACGATGAGTCCGGCGCGCATGTTGTCTTCGGCATTGCAAGGCGGGTTCCTCCTCCGAATAATTTATAGAAGATTGTGAACACCAGGATAGTGTCCGGCTCTTCAAAATAAATTCCACATACAACCGTAGAGAGAACAATATTACACAAGTTCAATCTGCTAACGTATTTTGTGGCGTAATGTCACACCACTACCAAGCCTTCAAATTGTTTTCATTGTTCCATCTCAGCGCGTTTAGCGAGGAGGTTTCCTTGGCACGTCTTGTCGAAGCAGAGTCCGTGTTCCCTTTATTCCTGGATTCCCATCAACACGGACATGGGTAACCCAACCGCGCCATTGATTGCGGCGCTTGGGAGATAAGCGAGTTTTATCAGGCCAGTGGGGACGCATGTTTCCGTACGCCCATATAAGGGGATAAAGATCCAACCTTTTTACCTGCGCCTTCTTCCTCCTTGGCTTATCCATCTCTGCGAACTCGAGCTCTAGCGCCCAAGCCCGCACATCTCACCTCAACCTTCTCCAAATATGTCCGGAGCGGCAGGCAAGTGGATGGCCTCCTCCGTCACGGAGGGGCATATCTAGAAGCTGCGCAGCGCCGGATACTTGTCCAGCGACATCGCGCATCGGCTCCCCGACGAGGGAGAGCTCATCCCCACCCCTAGGCCCCATGAGAGGGTAGTATTCCTTCCCCATTTCCTCTGCGGACTGGGCTTCCCACTTCATCCCTTTGTCCGGGGGCTCATGTTCTACTACGGCCTAGATTTCCATGATCTGGCCCCGAATTTTATCCTCAACATCTCGGCGTTTATCGTCGTGTGCGAGGCCTTCCTCTACATCCAGCCCCACTTCGGCTTGTGGCTCAAGACCTTCAGTGTCAAGCCGAAGGTTGTGAAGGGCAGCCAAGCGGAGTGCGGAGGTGCCATGGTGGGCAGGATGTCCCACGTTACGTGGCTGGAGGGTACTTTCATGGAAACCATTAAGGGGTGGCAATCGGGGTGGTTCTACATCACCGAGCCGCGTGACCCTGATTGGACAGCGGCCCCCAAATTCAGATCCGGTATCCCTGCACGGCTCACCTCCTGGAAAGAGAGTGGCCGGATCTGGGGGGATTCGGAGGAGCTGACCGGACTCCAAGCCTGTATCCAGAAGCTGGTGGACAAGAAGCTCAAGCTTGTCAATGTAGTCCAGGTCATGCTCATCCGCCGGATTCTCCCGTGCCAACGACGGGGCTTCAACATGTGGGAGTTCGATCCGGCGCAGCACCAAACTTTGAATGGTCTGTTCGACACTACGTACGAAGAGGTCTGGAAGGTGCTATTCAAGGGCGCCGAGGCTCCCGCATCCGCTACCGAAGATCGCGGATTCAGCTCGCAGCGTCCAGCTGACGAGGTAAGTGATATTGTCCTTTACGGGACGCTTGTTATTCATACTTTGACTCTATGCGGGATCTAAACTCCCTTTCCTTTGACAGGACTGGCTGAAGAAGGCCGCACAGGCTATCTGTCCGGCCCCATTGCCAGAGGACCCAGCTGACGCCCGCCTAACAGGGCTGCTGGCTCCGGCACCCCACGTGGTGCCAGAGAAGAAGGCAGGGAAGAAGGCCACGGGGACTCGGAGGAGTTCCCGTTTTCAGGTGCTATCGGACGATGAATCTGAGGCCGACTCCTCCCACCAAGGCGAGGAGAAGAAGAAAGCCTCTCCCCCAGCGGGGGGAGGGAAGAAAAGGAAGGCCTCCCCAACAAGGGAGGCCGAAGGGTCCAAGAAGGGAAAAACTCTTCCCCCGGACTGTTCTGCCAACGCCAGTGACGACGACGAGGACTGGCCTCCAAGGGCCAAGCCTCTGGCGAGATCGTAAGTATCTGGACTCCCGAATAACTTCAAGGTTTTCGTTTTCCGCCACATTATGTCTTTCTAATGCCGCATACAACCCTGCAGTCCACCTAAGGATGATCTCCCCACTTCGTCGAGCGGGTCCTTAGGGGCGTTGGATATGGATTCTCTTCCGACTGTCTCCACCCCCCGTGATGCGGACGATGCCGAGGTGGGAGCCCAGGAAGGGACCCACCAGGAGGAGAGGGCCCCGGAGGTGTCGCAGGACAACCTCCCGGACTTTGCACCGGACTCAGCCCCGGAACCCATAGTGGCTCCGGAGTCCGACGGGCAACCCCTTCGTAAGAAGGGCAAGACCGCGACGCCGGCTGCCTCCGTCGAACCGGAGGTGCCGGATAATTTGCTAGAGGCGCTCAATAGCGCCTCTATTGAAGAGGAACACCGCACTGTTATGAGTGCGGTGATTCAGAAAGTTCAGCTCGCCAAGAGCGGGCTGACCGAAGCCTGCAGCAGCCTTCTAACAGGCTTTGATGTAAGAATTTCAATATATGTAAAATGGTACCACATAGACAGTAGCCCCTGATGCTCGGTTCGGTGTTCGGAAAGAAAATCTGTACTGAGGATCTTTAGAAAGATAAACGCAGGAGTCATGAAAATATGTCAATATGGGATTGCAGGCTGTGTTGCTGACCTCTGCCGCACTGACTGCGGAGGTCAAAACTTTGAAGGAAAACCTCGAGCGGTCCGAGAACGAGCTCGGCCATGCCAAGAAGCAGCTCGAGGAAAAAGAAGGTGAGTAATACCTTATGAAAATTGTACCTTACAGAAAAGGATTTGGTTGCAAGAAAAATGACAAGGATAATTGGGGTATTGCAGGGGCCACTAACGAGGTGGCGACCCTGAAGGAGGCGGTGGCCGTGGACGAACGCAATGCGGCTGCGGAGCGCACCGAGCGAGAGAAACAGGAGGCGCGGGTGGCGGAGGTACATCAAGAGCTCCAGGATCTCGTGAGGAAACATGAGAGCCTGGAGCGTGACTTGAAGACTCGAGAGTCTGAGCTTGCAACGGCTCTTGAGAGTGCCAAAGCCGCTAAGGCCGAAGCCTACAAGGCCCTCCAGGAGATCGAGGCGGTAAAGAAAATAGCAGCGGGTAAGGCATTTTTCATGCAAAGTAAGCATGTGAGTGTTAATTACCTGTCGCTTACCTGAATTCGGAGCTCTCTAGGAGCGTTCGCAGATCTTCCTTGCAGCGTGTCCGATGCTGCCGCATTCTACCGGGCCGAGGAGGGGAGCTCGACGGAGAAGGTCTTCTGGTCTCAGTATGTTGAGGCCGAACATCCGGTGCCCCTTAGTGACCAGCTGAAGCAGCTGGTCGAGCTCCACAAGGTGGCCGAACAGGCCATGAAGGGCCTCATAGTTCGGCTGTGGCCTAAGGAGGACATGCCTGGGAGCTACTTCGGCCTGGTGCGGCGGCTGGTGGATGTGTGCCCGTGGGTTGAAGTCATCAAGCACTCCGCCTGTATTGAAGGTGCCCGTCAGGCCCTTGCCCGCTCAAAGGTGCACTGGGGCAAGATGGATGCCCAGAAGCTTGTGACGGACCCACCACCAGAGGGCAAGGAGTATCGTACGCCCGAGATGTATTATAAGAGTGTGCTGAAGGGCGCCCGCACTATTGCGGGTGAGTGCTCCAAAGATGTAATATTTGAGTAGACTCGCATTTTGTTATCCTGTGCACTGAAAACTTGGTTCATATGCGCTAAGCAACGCTTGTTAATTTAAAATATTACCTTTTGTGCGGCTGTTTATCAAATCTGAGAGATGGCAAGTCGTCGGCTTCAGCCCCCATGCCACAAGTGCTGGGGTGTTTGGGATAAACTCGAGCGCTCTTGTTCCCATTTTTGGGTCCATCTAGGGAGGCGCTCAACACAACGAACAAGGCAACCGGACTTATAATGCTTGAACACTCTCACTTAGCCATAGAATTCTATAATTTTAAATTTCGGCGAAGCCCCGAGTTTTCGGAAGGCCGAATTTGGGGCGCTATCCACGCCTTGGCCGAACAGAATCCGGCTCCTCGCTCGAAGCGGCATAAGTCTTTAGGGACTCACAAAGAACCTCTCGAACAGCGACCAGCTCTCGTCTCATCATGACGGTCAGTTTTAGCTTTCTCCACTGAGGCATTAACCCAGCTCAACTGGGGCGCAATCACAGTGGTTCTCCCAGTGCTACCTTAGCCGATAAAACAGAACGTAAGGTACCAAAACATGGGAGCTGGGCAAACCCAACTATTGACCCAAGAACATGATTCGGAGCCGATGCATATAATGCTATAAGTTCAGGGTGCCGCACTTGTGAAAGTGTGCGGACTTATCACACCATAACGCGGGAAACATAAGCCCCTGATGTATTTAGTCGTACCAAAACGTACGGATGCAACATGTCATAGATGAACATATGTGTAAGAAAGAAATGCAATTAGAAGCAAAAATGTGTTGCATTGCTTTATTCAATAAAAATTGCTGTAAGTGCAGGACGATACAAGTGGTGCGGTAAGCAAGGGATGGGACTGTTTAACATATCCCCCTCCAGGGGTAGGCTACGGAATAATGCATAAAATAGATTTAATGCTCATGATGGAGACCACCTGGGTTTTCGTTGTAGCCTTTCTCCTTCCCTGGCTGTTGCATTGTGGGTTCGGCATGTCTGCTGCCGGACAGGGCCTCTGATGAATAGAGTCCTGTAGGTAAAAAATAAAAGGAAAATAAAAAGAAACGACACACTTAAGAGCCCCTGGTGTGGTTGAGCCGCAGTCTGGGCTTATCGTGGTCGAGCCCCTTGCCCCATGCCCATGGTATCTTCAGAGCGTAATGGAGTATGCGAAGGGTCTGTCTTAATGTTTTACAGGGGCTGGGGTTCGGGCCGCACTGCTACGCGTGCTCGGAACATGCCAGGTGGTCATGTTGTAGGTTACTCCAGGCACGCTTAGCTGTGTCTGGCCGCTTAGCAGCCGGACTCGAGAATTGCCTTAAAAGGCTGCTTTGTACTTCTGCCGCGAGAGCCGCTGTATGTTCCTTCGTTCGGAGGGAGCGTTCAGTGTTTCCATTGGACGTGATGACTCCTCTAGGGCCTGGCATCTTGAGCTTGAGGTATGCGTAGTGCGGCACCGCGTTGAACTTTGTGAACGCGGTACGTCCGAGCAAGGCATGATAGCCGCTGCGGAACGGGACTATGTCAAAGATTAACTCCTCGCTTCGGAAGTTATCCGGGGATCCGAAGACCACTTCCAGTGTAACTGAGCCTGTACAATTGGCTTCTACACCTGGTATGACGCCTTTAAAGGTTGTCTTGGTAGGTTTAATCCTTGAGGGGTCTATGCCCATTTTGCGCATCGTGTCCTGATAAAGCAGGTTTAGGCTGCGGCCGCTGTCCATCAGGACTCTGGTGAGATGAAATCCATCGACGATTGGGTGTAGAACCAATGCGGCGAACCCACCATGGCGAATGCTGGTGGGGTGGTCCCTTCGGTCAAAGGTGATTGGGCAAGAGGACCATGGATTGAACTTCGGGGCAATTGGCTCCATCACGTATACGTCCCTGAGTGCACGCTTCCTCTCCCTTTTGGGTATGTGCGTGGCATATATCATGTTCACCGTCCGCACCTGTGGGGGGAAACCCTTCTGTCCTCTATTGTTCGGCGGTCGGGTCTCTTCCTCGTCGTTGCTATGTAGCCCCTTGTCTCTGTTTTCGGCAATTAACTTGCCTGCCTGCTTGAACACGCAACAGTCCCTATTGGTGTGGTGAGCTGGCTTTTCAGGGGTGCCATGTATCTGGCACAAGCGGTCGAGAATTCGTCCAAATTGGACGGACCCTGAGTTGTTCTTTTGAATGGCTTTTTCCGTTGACCGGGTTTAGAGCCTCTGAATCCGGCATTGACTGTCGTATCCTCACTGTTAACACCGTTAATGCGGCGTTTGTTTTTGTTGCAACGCGACCTGCCACTATGGTCCTTGATATCCGGACTGCCAGCATTTTTATTGAGGTTGTTGCTACGTGCTAGCCAGCTGTCCTCACCCGCACAGAAGCAGGTCATGAGTGATGTAAGGGCTGCCATGGATTTCGGCTTTTCCTGTCCCAGGTGTCGGGCAAGCCACTCGTCGCGGATGTTATGCTTGAAGGCCACGAGGGCCTCGGCATCCGGACAGTCGACGATTTGGTTTTTCTTGGTTAAGAACTGTGTCCAGAATTGTCTGGCCGATTCGTCTGGCTGCTGAATTATGTGGCTTAGGTCATCTGCATCTGGTGGTCGCACGTACGTGCCTTGGAAGTTATCGAGGAATGCGGCTTCCAGGTCCTCCCAACTCTCGATTGACTCTGCTGGCAAGCTGTTAAGCCAGTGCCGGGTTGGTCCTTTAAGTTTGAGTGGGAGATATTTGATGGCGTGGAGATCGTCTCCGCGGGCCATGTGGATGTGGAGGAGATAGTCCTCGATCCAGACCGCGGGGTCTGTTGTGCCATCATAAGATTCAATGTTGACGGGTTTAAACCCTTCTGGGATTTGATGATCCATTACCTCATCTGTGAAGCACAGTGGGTGTGCGGCGCCTCTGTACTGGGCGATATCGCGACGGAGCTCAAAAGAGCTTTGTCTGTTGTGTTCGGCCCAGGCGGACTTAATATGTCCGGGGTGACGGTGATCGTCACGTATCGTGGGGCGCCCACATGATCCATAGATCGATCTTGATTGTCTTGCCTTATCCTCCAATATGTCGCGCAGGTCCGGAGTGTTCCCCTGTGGCCTTGTGCTTTTCGAGCGATGCCGGGGTACGGGTCTAGTGAAGGGCCTTGAGGCCTCTCTGTCGCGACCACGGGGTGGTCGATCAGCCGTATTGTCTCCTGGTGAAGCGGGATCATATGCCTCCACCTCTAATCGGGGGAGCAGCTTACGTTTGGGGTAGCTTTTGGAGGGGCGTTCGAGTTCATGCTCTTCGGCTGCGAGGACTTCGCTCCATCTGTCGGCTAGCAGATCTTGATCAGCTCTAAGCTGCTGCTGCTTTTTCTTCAGGCTGTTTGCCGTGGCCATAAGCCTGCGTTTGAAACGCTCCTGTTCGACGGGATCCTCAGGCACGACGAATTCGTCGTCGTCGAGGCTTGCCTCGTCTCCGGAGGGAGGCATATAGTCCTCTACCTCTTCTTCGGCCGCTCTCTCATGAGGGCTGGCGTCCCCCTCCTCCTGTGCTGGATCTTGCTGGAGTGGGTTGTCTTCGGCGCTATCCGCTGTATTATTGTCTCCGGTGCCGGAATCCTCATTCTTGCTATGGCGGGATTTAGAGCGGCGCCGCTGACGCCGGCGCTTGTGCTGTTTCTTGGAGGGGTCATCCTCCGCTATTCCTTCGCCGTTCCCATCCTTTGGGATATCCACCATGTATATGTCGTATGAAGAGGTGGCTTTCTAGTGCCCGGTGGGTGCTGGTTCTTGGTCGTCTCCGGCATCGTCGTCCATACCGTCGATGTCCTCAGAGTCGTAATCTAGCATGTCGGTTAGGTCGTCGACAGTGGCTACCAAGTGGGTGGTGGGTGGGCTCTGAATTTCTTCGTCATCCGCATCCCAACCGTCCTGGCCGCAGTCCGGCCAGGCCTCTCCTGATAACGAGAGGTACTTTAGCAAACTCAAGATGTCGCCAAAAGGTGAGTGTTGAAAGATGTCCGCCGCGGTGAACTCCATGATCGGCGCCCAATCAGATTCGACTGGAGGGGGCACGGGAGGTCCGGAGTCCGGCAAGGAGTCTGGCACCTTGGAGTCACCAGCTTCATGGGGGACAAGATCGGTGTTCGGCTCTATCACCGTAGAGGTTGCAGCCCCCGAGGTGGTGTCTAGCCATCCATCCTTGGTCTGCGCAGCCGGCTCCGAGTCGAAGATCGGAGCGGGTTCGAGTGCGGCCTCCAGGGTACTGTCCGGTTGCAGAGCTAAATCATGCCCATCGTGATAGTATGGAACGCTCGGCTGTGGCTCGAATCCGTCGAGGATCAAGTCCCCGCGGATGTCAGCCGTGAAGTTCAAACTTCCAAATCTGACCTGACGGCCAGGGGCGTAGCCTTCGATCTACTCCAGCTGGCCAAGCGAATTGGCCCGCAGTGCGAAGCCGCCGAATACGAAGATCTGTCCGGGGAGGAAGGTCTCACCCTGGACTGCATCGTCGTTGATGATCGAAGAAGCCATCGAGCCTATCGGTGACGACATAGAGGAACTCTCAATGAAAGCACCAATGTCGGTGTCAAAACCGGCGGATCTCGGGTAGGGGGTCCCGAACTGTGCGTCTAGGCGAATGGTAACAGGAGACGAGGGACACGATGTTTTTACCCAGGTTCGGGCCCTCTTGATGGAGGTAAAACCCTACGTCCTGCTTGATTAATATTGATGATGTGGGTTACAAGAGTAGATCTACCACGAGATTGAGGAGGCTAAACCCTAGAAGCTAGCCTATGGTATGATTGTTGTTCGTCCTATGGACTAAAGCCATCCGGTTTATATAGACACCGGAGAGGTCTAGGGTTACACAGAGTCGGTTACAATGGTAGGAGATCTACATATCCGTATCGCCAAGCTTGCCTGCCACGCCAAGGAAAGTCCCATCCGGACACGGGATGAAGTCTTCAATCTTGTATCTTCATAGTCTTGGAGTCCGGCCGATGATGGTAGTTCGGCTATCCAGACACCCCCTAGGCCGGGACTCCCTCAATGACCCCCGACAGCAGTCGACGGAAAGAAGTCGGAACAAAAGAAAAAAGAGCTCACCATCGAGCATGTCCTCGATCACGCCATAGTCGTCATCAAGGAGCCTCTCCCTCTCAAGCCAGCTCGAGCGCTCAGTCTTGAACTCGGTGTTGAGCGCCGCCTCATCCGCCTCCAGCTTTTGGACCTGCCCCATGTGCCACAGGGCCTGCTCTGCCAGCTCTTTCTCCATCCAGTCGCGCTTAGAAGCCACCTAGTCGCGCTCCTGCCTCATGGCCTGGAGTTGGCCCTCAAGGTCGGCCACACGCTGGACCAGCTGGGCGTTGGCTGCTGCAAAGATAAAAACGAGCAGGCGATGTCAGCTATCTACTTCAATAGAAACTAAAACAAGCTACCGGAGAAGATCCGACCCGACTGCTCAGCAGTCGGCCCGAATCTCGGGGGCTACACCGAGTGGGTGCGCTGGTGCACCCCCACTGAAGGATGGCATACTTACTTTGGCTCTGAGCCAGCTCGGAAGTCCGGGCGGTGAGCGTCTGCTTCTGCCGTTATACGCGGCCACCCGCATGTTGTGGAGGTCCTGCAACAATCACAAGCATGTCAACAAAAGAACAAAGCTCCTTGGAGTTCCAACCCGCATGCTCAGCAGCCGGCTCGGAACTCGGGGGCTACACCTAATGGGTGCGCTGGCACGCCCCCATGGAAAACTACAAGAAGAATAATCAAAAGAGGAGAAATACATACCCGGACGGCCGTCCGCGTCGCCATCATATCGTCCCTCGCCTTCAGGATGGAGGCGTGCTAGGCGAGGAACCGATCCTCCATCTCCCGCACCGCCAAGTTCAAGACGGCGGGGTCGGCTTCCACCACCCGGACCGAGGAGACGATGATGGTAGCCCCGGCACCGGCCCTCCGCGAGCTCGAGGACGCGGCGTCCACCTGCTGTCTGGGCTCGGATGCTGCCCGTACTATGCGACGGCGTGTGGGAACACGCACCATCAAGGCCCGACCTACCGGATGGCCTGAGCCAGCTGGTGGAACCTCCGGCCGGCTGGGTTCGCCGCCTCCTCACCCACCGGCAGCCAGCTTGCGCTGGTTTCCCTCCACCTCAGGAACGACGGTGTTAGGGACCTGCACCTCCGGCATCGACTGATCAGCTCCGGTCGCTCCAGGCGGCGTCTGGTTGTGCGCCGCCTCCACATCCGGTCGGTTGAGGGGAATGGTATCCGAGACGCCGCCACCAGCCGGGTCCGCCTGGGCCCTCCTTGCCACCTCTGCCTCCGCCTCCGCCTGGGTCTTCCGTGCCGCCTCGTCCTCGGCCTCCGCTGCGGCCAGGGACTCAGCCTGTGCCCCGCCCGGCCTACGCGTCAGCCCGCGCCTTATCCTCAGCCTCCTTCTCCTTGCGCACCTCCCATCACAACAAAAAAAAGACACATCCATGACGTTTTGGGCCAAACAAGTTTTTTTTCTGTCATACATATGACACTTCTATGACGATAATTGTGACAAAACCCGGTATCATCATAGATGTGGTGGGATCCTACTTCTATGACAAAAATCATTACAAAAAATGGGCTTTTCGTCCTGGGCGGGCCGGAGACGCAGCTGCATGACATTCTTTGGGCCGTCCATGACGGAAAAAACTATGGTAGAAGCGAGGGGGAGGAAAATTTCGGGGAGTTGCCGGTTACGGTGGGAGGTCGGGGGCTGAGCGATGCACCTTTCTCTCATACACGTACGCGTGTGTGTGCGAGGCGTTGGCTCTAACTGAACCCGAGCGATTGCACTACAGGCTACGCGTTACTAAACCCGAGCGATCGATCGATGGCTGTTAACTGAACCCGATGGAGCGATTCCTTCGCTACTGCTGCTAACTGAAGTCGATCGTTTGGATGAACAGTGAGCGTTGCGGGGGGGGTGTTTGGATGAACAGTGAGCGGTGGCGTTGCCTTTGGATGAACAGGACCCCGTGGTGTGGAGGGCTGGATGAACAGTAGACGGTGGAGGGGTGGTTGAACAGGACCCCGTGGTGTGGTGGAGGGCTGAATGAACAGTAGACGATGGAGGGGTGCCCGTGGAGGGGTGGTTGAACAGTAGCCGGTGGAGTAGCGTGCGGTGGAGGCTGGATGAACAGGAGCCCGTGGAGGCTGGAGGAGGTCGACGGTAGCCCGTGGAGGCTGGAGGAGGTCGACGGTGGAGATGAACAGTATCCCGTGGAGTCCCGTTTTGCGGTACGCCACACCCCTCCCGATGAACAGGACCCCCGTTTCGACCGTAGGAGGTCCATTTCGTCCGTTTTGCAGTACGCCACACCCCCCGATCAACAGGACCCCCGTTTCGACCGTAGGAGGTCTGTTTCTTCCGTTTTGCGGTACGCCACACCCCTCCTGATCAACAGGACCCCCGTTTCGACCGTAGGAGGTTCGTTTCCTCCGTTTTGCGGTACAACACACCCCTCCCGATCAACAAGACCCCGTTCCAAACGTAGGAGGTCTGTTTCCTCCGTTGTGCGGTATGCCATGCCTCGTTTCCATTGCCTGTTCCGTCCAAGCCCTCCCGATGAACACGACCATGCATTCCGTTCTGACCCAGCCGGTTGGCTCCCCATGAACACAACGACGATGTTGTTTCTCCGTTCTGACCCAGCCATGTATGTATGCGGGAGTAGGCGTTCGAGACCCTGCCCGTATGTACGTACGTGGCCGTATTTTCTTTCTTGCACCCTCGCTGTTGTACGTACGTGTACATGCTACGTGCGCGCCTCTACTACGACACATGCACGCCTCTACTACGACACGTGTACGCCTCTACATTGACCAGTATGTACGTACACGTTCCCGACCAGAATGACAACGCTACGTACGCTTCGACCAGGTGGGTCCCGACTATCAGGCACTTCCTTGCCTGCCAAGATGTAGCTGGTGGGTCCGAGCAGTCAGGGGGGCGAATCATTTTTTTTGCCCAGACGCACTTCCTTGCCTGCGAAGATGTAGCTGGTGGGTCCTAGCAGTCAGGGGGCGAAACGTTTTTTTTTCCGGACGCACTTCCTTGCGTGCGAAGATGTAGCTGGTGGGTCCCAGCCGTCAGGGGGGCGAATAGTTTTTTTTTGCCCGGACGCACTTCCTTGCGTGCGAAGATGTAGCTGGTGGGTCCCAGCAGTCAGGGGGAAACTTTTTTTCACGAAATACGGTGGCCCGTCCGGTGGGTCCCCGCTGTCAGGTGGAGAAATCATTATTTTCCACGTAATAAGGAGGCACTTCCTTGCTGCGGCCGTGGACCCAGCTATCAGCCTCTCCACGTACAGTCCACGTCCGATGGAAGTCGTTCCTTGACCATATTGACCACGCCGCGCCGAGAGCACCACGGTGGTGGACGACGGTGAGGCCTAGGAAGGGGACGACTCGGAGCCGGGGAAGACGCAGAAGTGGATGCCCACACGAAGAGGAGTACGAGGGTTCACTGATTCGGCTGCGGTGTGAGGCTGCTGTCGTCGCAGAATAACAGGGGGTGTGGGTGAGTAGAGGGATGGCCTGGCCAGCAGTGGGAGTAGTAGGGGGTGGTGAGGCCTCCGCGGCATCATAGCCGGCCACGGGAGGCAGGAGCACGCGGCACGACCGGCGCTGGTTTGGGCGGCTGGAGCAAGAAGACCAGAGGTTGAAGAAGCACTACAACCATTGGATGAACATCGTACGGTAATAGGAGCTAGAATCATTCATATTGACTAAGTTGACAAAGCCCTCCATCCCCGTCAACTTGGTAGGCCCACAAGTCAGCCTCCCAGTATGCTGGGTTCCAGCTGGCAGGGGGAGTATTCATTTTTTTGTGCGTAATAAGGAGGCACTTCCTTGCATGCGAAGATAGCTGGTGGGTCCGACAAGTCAGCGGGGGGCACGTTTTTTTCACGAAATACAGAGGCCCTTCCGGTGGGTCCCAGATGTCAGGTGGAGGAATCATTATTTTGCGCGTAATAAGGAGGCATTTCCTTGTGTGCGGCCGTGGACCGAGCTGTCAGCCTCTCCATGCATAGTCTACTTCCGATGATGTCGTTCGTTGACCATGTTAACCACGCCGCACCGAGCGCATCCAAGGTGGTGGACGACGGCAAGGCCACGGACAGCAACAAGCCAGAGATGGGAAGACGCGGGAGTAGAGTCGCAGATGGAGAGGTGTACGAGGGTTAATTGGTTCTAGTGCGGTGTGGTTCGACAGTCGGTGTAGAAGAACAGGAGGTGTGGAGGGGTGGAGGGATGGCCTGGCCAACGGTGGAGTAGCGCTTCATAGCGAAGCGTGCTAAACAGAGCTGCTAGCAGCAGGAGGCGGGAGGTGGTCCCGGCGGCGCTGGAGGAAGAAGACGAGAGACTGAAGATGGATGCTGGTCGTTGGATGTAAATCCAACGGCTAACATGTCAGAATCATTTGTTGACTAAATTGACAACGACTTGCGTTGGCTTCAACCTATTGGCCCACATTTCAGCCTCCAAAAATATGGCACATATTCAACCCATCTTTTCAGAATTTACAGTCTTTTTTTTGCACGGTAGAATTTGCAGTCAATTTGATCTTTTTTTTAATTACAGCCATTAACTGGGCTGGGTGAACAATTAATGTAGCGTCCATGTGGCCCATTTATTTTATTTCCTAAAAAATTACAGGTCATTTGCACTTTATCTAGATACACGATTTTGTTGGGCTGATTCTAATTATAATGTTGGGTTGGGCCAACAATGTTATCAAAAAATAAAAAAGGGCTGAGCATTTTGTTATAAATATATTTAAATAATAAGTGATATTATTACATTCGTCCTTAAATCTTACCAAGCTTTTGTACACAATCACTAGGATTTTCGTGCAAAAACAATCCAGGATTTTATTTGTTAAGAAATTATTTTTATAAGTTAATAAGATGTGGGATATTGTTTTCTTACAGATGTAAGTATCTGTTAAATATATGATGACAATAAAAATAATATATAATAACATATAAAATAATTTAAATATATATAATATAGTTAGAAGGGAAACATAAGTTGTACCTGGCGTTCCTATTCTTATATAGAAAAATAGAACAGACCTCTGCGTTTTCTTCAAAAAAATACATAAATTGGCTACCAAAAATAAAACCTCGGATGGGAGGTCCATAGGTCGGTCGATACATGGCGGCCCTAAGAAAATACAAATAGGCCCTCCCATCCGAGGTCGTGGCTGCGCATGTTAAAAATGAAAGCCTAGACGGGGCAGCCCAAAACCCTGTCCAACACTTGCCAAAACTTCGTCCCTCGTTTTCTCTGTGTTTCGCACACTCGACATTGTGTGGGCATTTTGACTGTGCATCATATGAAGATGTGCTATGCATGAATGTTGATCAGCATGATGTTAACTGGCTGGTAGTTCCATTTTCAACCATTAATAAAACATCCAACATGATGTTAACCCTGTTTGAAAAGGCCGTGTTAATATAAATGCTTTGCCTCTGAAAGTTGTAGTTTCTTATCTGAAACTGAATTTGCAGTTTCTTATCTGAAACTGAAACTTGCAGTTTCTTCTCGTCTGCACTTTTATAATCCTATGAAACTACATTTTTTTAAGTGCTAAAAATAGATCTCTAGAATTCATAAAATTCTTCATAAGCTCAATACTGCAAATCTGAAATTCAAAAGACATTCATATCTGAAAGTACTCTCAAAATACACAACACAAAGCACAATTCACAACCTGCAAATACTGACAACCCTAAGCCCCTCCTGACAATTCACAACCTGCCCGACTATTGGGCTGGGGGGGGGGGGCAGCCCCCTCCTATTCCTCAGTGGCAGATAGCCGCCCCGTGATACGATGTGAACGACGAGGGAGACGATGGCGGGGAAGCGTCATCGGGCCAAGTGCTCTTCTCCTCTTGCAGTTGGGTTCGGTTGACGAAGACTCCACCGGCTCGCTCTGGCAGGACACCCTCACAAACGACACCATGTAGATGCTTGATCCTTCAATCTCTGGTGGATGCTCCATCTGGGATCGATACTCCCACCACCGCTCCCTCACGATCGGATTCGGTGAATCTGTTTGCTCCATGGCCCAGAGGAGCAGCTCTATGTACTCCGGTGCGACTCCCTCCGGGAGTATCGCCGCCTTTTCGCTCTGTTGCAGATATTCGGCCATGGATGTCGCCGTCGCTGCTAGTTGGTCCTTGTTGTCAAACCAAGACTGTATCTCCAACATCCTAGCTAGCTTCACAGGGTCGCCGTCTGCGATCCTCACGTATCGGTTGTACTCCTCCATCGATCTACTTCTCCACAGCACCTTCACTCGCCGGCGGTGGTTTTTGAATGGAAGAGGAGAGGAGTAGCGCTGGTTTTGGATTAGAACGGGAGAGGAGCGACGCTGTTTTGGGACTGGAATAGGAGAGGAGGGGCGGTGGTTTTGAAATGGAAGAGGAGAGGAGCGGCGCTGGATTTAGATTGGAATAGGAGAGGAGCGGTGGTGGTTTAAGAGGAGAAGAGCGGAAGAGCGGCGCTGGTCTTGGAAGTATTTTTTTGTTGTTTTGCGTATTTTGGGTCAAAGTTTGACCACGTACTGTATGTGACAAGCAAAATGTGAATGCATGTCGCCAAAAATTGTATCGTTTGGTTCGTATCTGAATGTACTTTCAAATTATATTATTTTGCAACGTATAACATATATTTTATGTGCGAAAATCATGGTCAATTAGGACCCAGAATAAAAGGGAGACTAGTTAATGTGGGGTCGCTTTCTTAATTGAAGGGTAAATTGATTTTGATTTTGATCCAGTCACAGCGCGTCAGCCCTCTCGCCCAATCCTAAATCGCTGCCGCACGCTCCTCTCCCTCTTCTCCATTGCAAAACTACCTCCTCTCCTCTCCATCATCTCCATTCCAAAACCACCGTCTCGCCTCTCCCTCTTTTGATCTTCTCCATTGCAAAACCACCTCCTCTCCTCTCCATCATCTCCATTCCAAAACCACCTCCTCTCCTCTCCATCATCTCCATTCCAAAACCACCTCCTCTCCTCTCCATCATCTCCATTCCAAAACCACTGCCTCGCCTCTCCCTCTTCTGATCTTCTCTCCGTTGCAAAACCATCTCCTCTCCTCTCCATCATCTCCATTGCAAAACCACCTCCTCTCCGCTCCCTCTTCTCTATTGCAAGACCATCGTCTCTCCTCCCATCTTCCAAAGCTAGCACCGGACCACTCAGAACGACATCTATGGAGAGGATGCAGCAGCGAATCAGGCAGATCACCGACAGCGACCAGGCAAAGTTAGCCAGGTTGAAGGACATCCTTAGTTGGTTTGACAATGAGTGGGAGATTTCGAGGACGGTGCAGGCCATGTGGCAATGTATGCGAAAGAGCGAGACGGCGGCGATGAGGGCGGCGATGTACATGTACTCCTCAGCGGCAGTCACGCTGTAGTCCTCCGAGTTCATCGAGTGTCTCCTATGGGCGATGGAGCAGATAGATTCGCCCGAGGCGACATTCAGGCGGAGGTGGTGGGCGTACAAGTCGAAGGTCGAGCACCCAGAGGATAACGAATCGATCGAGTATGGTGTGCCGTTCGTGAGGGTGCAGAGCTAGCCGGAGCCACAGGAGTATTCGTTCTCCCACCACAAGAGGAGGCCGGATGGCGCGACGTCGCTTCCCCGCCGTTCTCCACAGTTCCCTTGACGTTCGCCTCATTTCAACGGCGGCGGTAGGGTTTAAGGTAAGCTTCGCACTAACCTAATCTTCCACCTGCTCATGCTTACAATCAGTGTGACAGCTAATGAAAATCATGCTTACAATCAGTCTCCGAGTACTACTCCAATCACCCTAAAATAGCTCTGGACCTTTGGGTCAAAGTTGTGACACAGTGTACAAATAAAGAAAAATAGATTGGTGCTTCTTTCAAAAAAGAGTACTCCCTAGAAAACTGCCAATATAAGCTACTAGTATTTGGTTAGAGGATTTGCTGCCGAGAAAGATCAGTCCACAGAGAGCGCCACACATCCCACTGGTGGTGGTGGATGCCAATGCGTGCATGCAGCATGGTTGGTGTCGGTAATTTTTACTTGGCACACCTCACACTCTGCATATATGCCGGTTCCATACGTACATTTGTGCAGTTCCACCAAAATGCAGCTGAATAACCCTTTTTGCACAGATAATGAAAAAGCGTGATTACATTATAGTGGAACTAGTTGATGAAACACACAAAATAAATAGAAGAAAATATTGTGATAGTATCATAGCATGCCATGCTGCGAGGGCGAGATGGGCCCTGCGACGCCTCATACGGTACGCCTCATACTGGACATCATCCCAAGTCTCCCAGATACACCTTCTGCCAGTGATGAACATCAGTGTACAGCAGTAGTACAAGGAGGCGCCTTGAGACATTCAAATCTCTATTTTTGTACATATCAACTAAAATTAAGCACCCCAGTTTGCAGAAACGCTTAAACATTAACAATGGGACTAGTTGATGAAACATACTTTAACAAAGAGAAGCACTTTCTTTATCTACATTGGAAATGAAATGATAGAGATGACACTCGCTCTATTTTAATTGTATTATTACTTCATTTTATCAGTGACACTAGGGTCGAGCAGGTGGCAAACGAGGTGTACCGTGCGTCGCAACGATGGAGGCCGGGGGTGCTTACACTGGGATGCTGAAGCTGGCTCTTTCAGTCACCAACATGGATGATTCAATTCATGGGACCTTTTGGTGCAATTCACCTAAAATGAAGCAATGTCCCGTGAGCTAGCAGCTTCTTCTTCAAAAATATTTTAAGAAAAGGGCTCCAGCCCCGGTTCCATTTCCATCAGAAAACGAAACCCACAGAGCTTCTTCTACATTAGTTGCAATAAAATTGAGCAACATCAAGGTTGGTTGTGAAGCTCCTGGAATGCTAAACTATAATTTGGATATCATTTGTGCAGTTCAACTAACATCGAGCGTGAAATGTATATCTCTGTTTGCATAAAAAAGGTGGAAAGGAGGGTGACTAACAAGTGATGAAATATGCATCAAATGAAAAGAAGCATGTTCCTTATTTGAATGGCAATCCTACAAGGACAGTAGCAATTTCTAAAGCAGTGGATTTGGTAGATATTAGTGTGGGCATTAGGATTAACTATGACAACCGTTAAATACGACATTACTTTGGGCACGAGAGAGTAGGCGGACCAGGACAGTTGCATTTCTAACGAAAAGAACCAACTTATCTTAATGGGAAATTTTAGCAGGACATGTAGAGAAGTGACATTGATTCATATTACTGGAGGCATTACATTGAAAACAACATTGGTTTAACGTGTCCTTACTTTTAACTGTGCGACTGCTACATTTTACCAATGGAATTACATAAGAGTGGCTCGGGGCAACAAACATCAGAACATGATATCTGGGTTGGTCCCATTTTTGTTCGGTATAGCCAGCTTATACTATGTGAGGCTAGCAAATCTAGTGCTGGACTTACTCTGTTGACTTGTCCCCCAGTCCCCACGTTCTTTCCTTTTTCAACCAATAGATCGGGTTTATATTGAGTTTGTACTGCATTTCCCTTTATTTCCCTATTAGACCTAGAGACCAGTTGGATAGCCAGTCTCTGCTAGTTTTCGCCCCCATTATTTCCTCTTTCGACCAAGTCCTAGATTCAGGTAACAAATCCCTCCCCCACCCCCACCCCCTTTCTTCCTTGTTTGAACCAAGTAGTACTAGATTCGAGCGCATGAACTAGTTTTACCTCTTAAACATAAAAAAATTAGGTGGTTTTCGAATAGCCGATCGATCCTATCTACGAGGGGGCCTGAGAAATAGTAAAAGTTACAAATGCAGCGATGTCGGGAGCTCGGGAAGTAGAGCAAGGCCGGTTTTGAAGGAAGTTATACCTGATGGTCATCGGGATGTCGCTAGGTGGGCGGCGGGAGGCCGGATCTGCCCACACTACGACAGTGAGGAAGAAGGGGTCGGAGGCCCTCCCTCACCAGTGGTGCTTGGGAGAGAACAGCAAGGCAGGCTGATCGGGACGCGCCCAGCAGTGGGTAAGAGCCGTCGCCGAGGACGACCACGTGAACATTGCACCTTCTCACCTTCCCCGGCGGAGAGGATCTGGCTGGATCTCTGACCAGCGGTGAGCAGAGAGAGAGAGTGTGTGGCCACCGCTGTCGTGTTTAGATCTGGAGAGGCCGAGACATTGTGAAGAGAGCAACACTAGCAAGCAAGCGCGGAGTAGTACTTAGTTTTCTTTTGTCTACCGGAGCCGGCTTGACCTCGTCAATGACTGTCGAGAAGTCATCATGCACGTGGCTCGGAGGCGCAGTTGTCGTCATTTTGATCTGAAGCACTGGATTATAACATATAACACGAAAAAATGCCACATGACAAGAAATCATAACCTCACTGCCCAAAGGAGACAACATGAATCCGGACGGACAAACTAGACGAGGAACAAAGCTCAAATTAAAGATAAACTCGTAGAAAAGGGGTTCGTCGATAGATGTCCTAATTAACATAGCCGGCTTGACCTAGATGGCAGCCGAGTAGTCACTGTTCGTGCATGTGCCCCCAATGAATAGCCCAACTCAGTTGTTGCTGTTTAACCCTCGCAGTGATCCAAAGCACATGACACATAATTTTGCGAGATGACACGAAACCTTTTTTAGATTTCTCACCACAACTACAGTCATGTACAACACAGCCTGCACGATATGTAGACAATAGCCAATCCAGGCGTGTCTGCTGGAGTCTGGTCACATGCATGGATGAATTGATCTTCCGTGTCTTGAAGGGATCGTCCAGGCACCAACGTAGTACAACACTTCTCTAGTACTATCGCTCGTCTCCCTCTTCTATTAAGTCACCCAACTTGCGGGGCCGGGAAGTGTGCCTATGGTCGGTTCTCAATTGCCGTCCCACATGTGTGTGCGAACGCAATATGACGCGCGTTCCATTCGGAGAGCAGCGTGCCAGACCGACCGACCGTCTGGGGTGCTATGCGAGCGCAACAGGCGTGTTGTATACTCCGTACAAGTGTACCGCCGTTTTCTAGACGCTTTGCTCCATGGCGCGGGCGCAATCCATGGATACAAAATTAGTATTTGTATACTATTTAAAAGTCTAGGGCAGGGCTTTTCCTGCCCGGTAGGCGGCGGGACAGTTCCGCCTAGTCGGTTCGACAGAGACGCGAGAAGATGAGGGAGTAGGCTCTGCAAACGTAGGGCTGTGTGATTTGACAGCGAGTTACTGCTGGACAGGTGGGGCCTCGTGATTTGACTTGCCATTATCATTTTAACTGCGGCGCTACGACCGGCGTGAGTCTCCCGATTCCTGACCACCTCCATACAGGTGCCTCTCCCAATGCTCCACCATGTAGTAGAGGCTGGCTCTTGCATGAGAGCTCACTTCTCCACTTTTTCCTTGCCTCTCTTTCCTCCACATATGCAAAAATGCCATGTAAAGCGCACTATTGTACTTACTTGCTCCTACAGGTGCTTAAGCTTGCCACATAGGCATAAAGTCTCATGTGGCAAGTTAATCAAGAAGAGAGAGACTAGTTTGGTGACCCAAGGAAGAAACGGTGCTAAGCGCGTGTACCTAGGTGAAAAGACAATTTTGAGTCTATAGCTAATTAAATGAAGCAAACTTAGCAACACCATTTCATTGGAAGAGGTCACTCCTTGGCAAATGCAATAAATACTAGTACTCCCTATGTCCCATTATATAAGAACATTTTTGACACTACACTAGCTAGTGTCAAAAACGTTCTTATATTATGGGATGGAGGGAGTACGAAGAAAGAGATAGAGAGGAGTAAAAAAATACACTTATAGCCAACCTTATAGCCAACCTTGTTGTAGTATGAGTGACTAAATGATGACTATGCATGACATGCCAACATCAGATAGCCTAACGCACCGTGTTAAATCTCCAAGGGCGCGACCACACGAGTGACGCGACGGTCGTGGTAGGCGCGACCATGATACGGGCTGCTGGCAGCCCTTGGATCTGAGATCAAACGGTCGCATGCTAAGTTGCTGAAAATTTGCAGAATAACCCTCCAGGATAGGATATTCACCCATAGGTCTAGAATCACACCATGCAACGGTTCGATCTCCGATTCAAGGGCTCTCGGAAGCCCGTATCATGGGAGAATGGAAGGCCACTACCCTGCCATTCGCACACTGGCAGTTCGCTCCTACTCGTCCCCGCACGTCCTTTAATACTACGACGGTTCGCTCCTAGTCGTCCCGTCCATTCACATTAGTACATTACGGCAGTTCCACTAATCCTAACCCTCCTCCCAAATCCATGGCGTCCCAAATCTCCCCGATCGGCGGTGAGTACAAGGTTAGAACCATCACCGGCGATGAGTTCGACATCATCTACACCCGTTCTTCCGCGACGGTGAAAGGATGCCTTTCTTGCTTCAGATGCATGTTCGAAGACTCAGATGATGAGTGGGTCGCTGGGCTAGATGTTGAGTACACCACATTCATGGGACGAGAGAAGGATCTAAAGGATGAAGAGAGGAAGAATCCCGCCGTGATCCAGGTTTGTGTGCATGACTTATGCTTGGTCTACCACATATGCCATGCCGACGTTGAGTGCCAGGATTTTAAGGACTTCCTCGAGAGCAACCTAGTCAAATTCGTTAATATAGACTTTGGTAACGACAAAGAAGTCCTGTGTCGGATAGGCCTCATTGTATGCAACACCTTCGACCTCCAAAAGAATCGGCTGGGTCCTCTCATCAGCCTTCAATGCTGACCCTGGCAGGAGCCATGGTTCATCCTTCGTATGGTAAACTGGAGAAACCTCCATACACATTTCATCGTCATGCATGGCAGCGGAATATACTAGATATAGACCACATCCAGTACGCTGCAATGGATGGCTACTTTGTTTCAATATCTACAAGGGTTGGATGAAGAGCAACAGCCAAGTTGGCAGTTCAAGCAAAGAAGTATCAGACAAGAGGAAGAGGGACAAGGACGAAGTCGAGGACGTGGACGAGGACTCGAAGTAAGGTGGCAGTGTCGTTGCTCATGGTGGTTCTAATGCAGTGTCTACCAAAATAGTTGCAAAGTTTAATTTCAGTTGTGCTTAATTTAATTTGAGGGGTATGTTGTGTTGAGCCCCCAGCAAAACTATGTTATGTTTCTTCTTGTTACTTTAACTCTTCAGTAAGTACATACTAGTATTTCTTACATTTCATCTTTTAGTTGGTATAGTACTACCACTCGTTTCTTCACATTATATACGTACAATATATATGGCCAACATCATATAGCCAGCAGTTTAGTTGTCAAAGAATTTCAGGGTGCTTAGTTTTGTCAAAGAATTCCAGGGTGCTTAGTTTTATTTGACAGGTGGGTTGTGCTGGACACCATTATTGTGACTAGCCTTTTTAATAGTACTATATGCATAATTTGGCGACGAGCGCTCTCTGTATGTACCACCTTTATTTTTATTTCAAGTTTTGCTCCATGGCGCAATCCATCGATACTACTGTTGTACAAAAGTATACATTTTTTAAAAGGCTAGAGGGCGGGGCAGTCTAGCTTGGTCGGCCTCACGAGAGGCGAGGGCCTTTGTGATTTGACGGCTCATTACTGCTGGAAGGCGGGGCCTTGTGATTTGACTACTCGTATAAATGTGTCGATGACCTGATCGAGGAGGAGCAAAGAACCGTGCGGTATACTCAAGTTTTCCACTGGAGTAGTACTGCGATAGAAGAGCACGAAACACGGCAGCCCAGTGCCATATGACGATAAAAATGATCTAATTTGCTAGTCATCTCATTGTTAGCATTGTTCTATTCATTCCCTCAAAAAGCAAAAACCATTGTTCTATTCATGCCTCGCAGAGAACATGACACGTGCGGCGAAACACGCGAAGCAAAAGATGAAACACAGCAGCAAAGGAAGAAGGAAGATTATCACCCCAAATGATCTAATTCGCCACGGAGTCATAACTGCTTCTTCATCGCCTCCACGACCTCCATCTCCTTGCGCGTCTCCTCCGCCATCTTCTTCATGTGGTCCATGACGCGGGATTTCTCGACGTGAGCCTTCATCATCTGTTCCACGGCCGCATTACGTACCTTGACAGCAGCCGGGTGCTCGATGCGGAGCTTCACCAACTCCTCCTTCTGTTCCATGACGAGGGCATGCAGCATCTTCATCGAGGAACTACTATTCTCATGCAGCTTCTTCCAGCCGGCGTTCTTCTCCTTCAACAGGTCGATCTCGTGGCAGAGCTTTGCCTTGTCCTCCTAAAGTCGCAGGATTCGCCGGTCGCCTTCTTCTCCGAGGCAATGCTCTTCTTCAGCAGCATCACCATGCTGGCGGTCAACTCCCCCTGCTGATTGAGCTCAGCGGGCATGTCGTCGAGGCTCTCCTTCAGCAACTTCGTCAAGCCTTGGATGCACTCCTTCTGCTTATTGAGGTGCTTCTTGAGCTGATCGTGCATGTCGTCGCGGGATAACGACTCCAGCTTCGCCGGCTCGTCATGTTCGCCTCCGCGACTAGGGCGCTCCTGGGAGCCGTCGCCTGCCCGTGAGAGATCTTTTGAGGTCTCTGCGTGGCGGCGAGCCCTCTCTTTTTTTTCCGCGGCTTTGGTTGCCGCTCCCTTGTTACGAGTAGTTCTCGACCTAGAGCTCTGCTCACCGGCCATGGCAACAACGGACGAAGAAGAAGCACTTATGAGGAGAAAAGGTAGAGTAATTTTCGGTTAGGTAGTTCCCCTTTTTATAACCTAAGTACTAGCACTAGTAGTACTAATACCTGCATAGTGGGAACACGTTCAGGTTTGGTACGTACTAGTAGGTGTGAGCAGGCTTTCAAATGTGATGGGAACAAGGTAAAGATTAATTGATGGTTTTGGTTTTGAGGCCCGAAACGGCTCCCGATGAGTTTAGCGGAACATAAAGTTCAAGTACTACACTGCTCAAATGCGTAAATATTATGTTACTGTCAAAAATTGGCACAAAATACGAAGGAGACCAATGGAAGTACTACTAGCAACCCATGATTTAACTACTCGCATGCGCGTAGTGGAGTAATAATGTCTTTCTTCCGCCCTCACATCCACTCAATTTGCATGCGCTGTATTAATTGACCATCAACGAAGTGAACGACTTTACACGCGTCAAATTATCACATGGGGTGGATCTTGGTACAAAATTGCGTCCGCCCGTGTACCCGCGTGTGCGTGCGAGGGAATGAGTGCATGCGTGGCGTGCGTGCACATCTTCGCTTCGTGCATGTACCGCCAATACGGCTCAGGGAGGACGAGTACATTCTTCTGGAACCAACAGCACGTCACTGTGATCAATCCATGCAAGGAGGTCACGATAATGCCTCCACATGTGCCACGTGGCTTCATGAACTGTAAGAGAGACACTGTGTAGCGTGCCATTGGTATTCTAATTTACGTGTTTTGCACATACTCGAAGTACTAGTAAGGTACACGTGCATTGCATGCATCAGATTTTGCAATCAAATTATGAATAAATACCACACTATAGCATGTAAGCTCTGAGTCATATATGCGTGATGTAGCCCTTGTTTAACTCTTATAGTTCATCTCATTCAAAATCAATTAGTTTTTATAAAAAAAGCTAAGAACGCGTGAATAGGAAAAACATGGGATTATAGTGGAATGTCGTCTTGAATCCTACAGGATTGTACGAGTGTTTGATTGTGCATAGAAAAAACGCAGAATTCTTTCAAAGAGGTTTGAGTGGATGGTATGTTTCCTATGAAATCTAGTGCAAATGAATCATATGAAAAAATTCCTATGGTTTACTGTCGGGGGTTGGATACGACATATGCCAAAGGATGGCTTATCATGGTGGGAGCGAGTAGAACGTCGCCGGTGCCTGGAAGCGGGATGAGGCGAAGACATGCACGCCGGCGGAACTTACCCAGCTTCAGGGCTCTCCTAGGAGATAACACCCCTACTGCTGCTCTGTGGGGTCTCCGCATGATCACTAAGGCAAAGTGACTACAATGGTGCTCTTGGAGCTGTTTCGGGAGGCAGGAGAGGGCAAGGCTAGCTCTCTCCTCCCTGTGCTATCTGGTTTGTCTCTATCTTGGTCCGAACCCTTTGCATGGGTGCCCCGGGGGGTTTATATAGGCCTACCCCCCGGGGGTACAATAGTAATCTGGTTGGGCGCGGGTCCCAGTCGTCTGTCTCTCAGGCCGCCGACCTCCCCGCCGGCTTCTGGGGCCCGCCGACTGGCGGGTCCCGCGGACAGGCTTGATACTGTAGCGGCACTCCTAATGATGCAGGCTCGGTCATTGGGTCGTGGCAACAGTGCCGCCATCTATCGGGCGATCACTGTCGCCATTCCCCATCCTATCTGGTTAATGTCTCGTGGGGCCCTGGGGAGGAGTCGGCCGACTCCAGGGAGGCTGACTCCCACAGGTCCGTCTTCGGGGCGCTCAGGCTGCCTTCGGCCCACCCACTGACAGGCGGCCCCGTCGCCTTCGGGTCGTACAGGCCGGCGTCGTGGGCACAGTGTGCTGCGCACTGTGGCTGAGGTCAGGGCAGGCATGGCAACAGTGCTGCGCCTCGCCAGAGATCTTCCAGCGATACGGCTCACTGTAGCCATGCGGGCCCTTCGTAAGCAGGGGGGAATGGCCACGCCGTGACCGTACCCCGCATCGTACTTCGAGATGAGGGAGGAGTCATGGGCCGACTCTCCATCGTCGGCCTCTCTGGAGGTCGCCAGCTCGGAGTCGGCTTATCTCGGAGTCACCGTCTGGGACTCGGCTTATCTTGGAGTCGCTCCTGGGACTCGGCTTGAGGGGCGCGGCCTGCCCCGATGTCTTGAAAGGTCCTGGGACTCGGGTTAGCCTACCCGTGGCCCATTACTCCGACAGTAGTCCCCGAAGCTGGTGAAGCCCTGCGGACGCTGCATTGTGGGGCTTCAACAGTTTCAACCTTCCAGGAGCGGACTCTGGAACTCGACTGCCGTCTTCCCTTGGGCCGACTGTCGAGAGTCGGATGTTTAGCGAAGAGCCGCAGCTCCAAAGTCGCGGCGGGAAACCAGGCGGCGTGCCTGATACGCTTCCCCGCAGCCATCAGGACAGTCCTGTCGCGTGGCGCCACATGGAGAGGACAGTCTGCCTGCCCACATGCGTGACGGGACGGGCTGTCAAGCGGGGCCCGCCACTACCGTGCCTCGGCACACGAACGGATCCGTTGCGGCCGTGGACGGTTGGTTTTCCCACATCATTACTGCGCGCAGTAACTTTGTGGGGTAAATCGTGGGGCGGCGTGGGGCATCGTGCGCAGTTAATCCCACGCTCGCCCCCTCGGCTTCTTAGCCCATAGGGCTATAAGTAGGCGGGGGGAGTGGAGCGGCACAGCACGTGCGCCCTTCTTCCCCGCTCCCCCGCCTCATCTTGCCTTCTCTCCCTCCTGCCTCCGCCGTTGAGCAAGAGCACTCCACACCACGGCGATGAGCTCTTCCTCCGCCGCGACCCCCGCCGTGCGCTCCGGCGTGTGGAACGGCTCGGAGGTAGAAGAGGAACACATCGAGTTCCTCCGCCGGACACGCCGTCTCCCCAGCGCGGACCTCGTGCACGCCCGCGCCACGCCGGAGGGGGAGATCCGGCCGGCGCCGAAGGAGGGCGAGCGGGTCATCTTCCGCTCACACCTCATGCGCGGCTTGGGGCTGCCGGCGAGCGGCTTCTTCCGCTCGTTCTTGGAGTTCCACAGCCTTCAACCGCACCACCTCACTCCGAATACGATGGTGTTGCTCTCCGCCTTCGCCACTCTGTGCGAAGGTTTCCTCGGCGTTCTCCCCACCATCGAGCTGTGGGGAGAATTCTTCTCTTCTAAGCTCGGCACGCACGTCGCCGGCGTGCCGGCTCAGTGCGGCGCCTACATCGCGGTGCGGAGCTCGACGGCCGACAACCCCTTTCCTCCCATCACGCTGATCAAGTCGGTGAAGATGTAGCAGCGCTCATACTTCTACGTGAAGAACCTCGCCTCCGACGGCGACTGGGTCAACCTACCACCTTACAACGCCGCCCCCCTAACTGGGAGGCTCCCCAGCTGGTCTCACCGAGTCAAGACGCTGACTCCCGCCGGAGCCGCCGCCGTAGCGCGACTCCGAGTCTTGACGCAGTCGGAGGGTCTCGTCGGGGCCGACTTGCTGGCCGCCTTCGTGGCGTGCCGAGTTCTCCCGCTCCAGGGCCGGCCTCACCTGATCTGTCAGATGAGCGGCCTCCGAGACCCAAGTCGGATGAGCACAAAGGAGATGCCCCGCAAGGAGGTGGCGAACTTGGTGAACCATATCGCGCACTGCGAGTTCGAGGAGGACTGGCAGTTCGGCAAGGAGCCGTACTCGCGCGACAACCCCCCACCAGTGGTAAGTCGCGTCCCCCTATTGTTTTGTCTTCTTTGCAGCTGACTCCGGCTTCTGACTCTTGTCGGTTTCTTCTGAGCTAGAATCCCCTTATGCAGCCTGCAGCCGGCGCCACAAGACAGCCCCACGAGTATGTTCTCGATCGTGCGGAGAGCGACGTCGACGACCCCGACTTGGGGGCGGCGGCGATGGAAGCCGACGCCGAAGGCGGGGGAGAAGGAGCAGAAGGCGACTTCAGGCCCTCGGCCACCTTCGTCGACTGGCCTAATGACGACGCCAAAGGGGAGGTCGCCCCGCGCCACCAGCTGAAGGTCGGTTCCTCCGCCGGCCAAGGCGGTTTGAAGAGGCGTCACGCCGGGCCGAGTGTGCTCGGCGGCAAGTTGAAGAAGATAAAGGGGGCGGCCGCCGCGACCAGACGGGAGGAGGCGGCCGCGAAGGCCAACCGCTTCCGAAGGGAAGTGAGAAGGCCGCCGCTAGTCTCTGCGTAAGTCTTTACGCTTTTTTATTTTCCTTCATTGAATGTTGTCTGAGTCTTCTTTTAAACTCCCTCCATTCTTCTTCAGGGCCTCTCTTTCCCTTGAGAGAGTCACCGTCCCCTCCGTCATGGGGTCGGCAGAGACGTCCGCCAATACTCGGCGGGCCGACCCCGCCGCCGACCTCCGGGAGGCGACGGAGCGAAATGCGCGGGAGAAGCGTGAGGAGGAGGAGGCCGAACGTCTGGAGAAGGCGGAGGCCGACAGGGCGGCCGCCTCCGCCCAGAAGAAGCTGGAGGATGCCGAAGCCGCCCTTGCGGCGAGACGGCGTGCCGAGGAGGCCGCGCGTCGCCGATCGGCGATGCTTGTCCCCCATTGTCGTCTGCACTGCCGCCTCCGGAGTTCACGGGGCAAACCGGAGAGGCCGGCACCGAGAACCCCGTCGTGGAGAAGGAGAGCGGCGAGGCTTCTATGTCGGACACTCTCGTGCCGCCACTGCCGCCTCCACCGCCGTCTGGGAGACCGCACGGCAAACAGCCGGTGGGTCCGTCGGAGCCGTCGGTCACGGACGAGGTCGAGGCGCGGCTGCTTCTCCAAGTCGCCTCGCCGGTGCGCCGCCGTCTTGAGAGGGCGACCTCGATGCCGCGACCTCGGGAGACCGGCGCTGCCAGCTCGGCAACCCTAGACGACGAGGCCACGAGCGCCGCGCCCACTGGGTGGTTGCACGGAGGCGGCACCGGGTCGCTAAATCAATCGCTTCTGGAAGTCCAGGCGAAGCTGCGGGCCGAAGGCGACGCCCTTCAAGCCTGCACCTGAGCGCATCTGGCCGCACGAACGGCCGTCCGAGTAAGTTTCTTTTCCTTTTTGATTCTTGTTTTTCTCTGTGGGGGCGCGCCAGCGCACCCACTGGGTGTAGTCCCCGAGTTCCGGGCCGGCTGCTGAGCAGGCGGTTCGGAACTCCCTCTGGCGAGTTCCAAATACTAACTTTGTCTTCAATGACTTATTGCAGGAGTATCACAACCTCCGTGCCACTGCCTTCAACCGCAATGTTGAGGAGTTGAGCAAGCGGGCTGCCGACTTGTCGGAAAGCCGGAGTAAGTTCTTCTTCTTCGCGGGGGCGCGCTGGCGCACCCGCGGGCTGTAGTCCCCGAGATTCAGGCCGACTGCTGAGCAGTCGGGCCGGATCTTCCCGGCGATCTTCTTTGCTGACGACTTATTTGTCTCTTCTTTCATTCTTCAGGAGCCAACGCCGCTGTTCAGGAGCAGCCGGGCGAAGCCAATGCCGCCCAGTGTGCCAAGGAGGAGGAGTGTGGCAAGCTTGCCGCGGAGCGCGACCTGCTGGCGGCGCAGCTGGCCGAGCAGAAGGAGCTGCTCAAGAAGGCGCATGACGAGGCCGAGAAGAAGGAGGCCGCTCTCCTGGCCGAGTTCGAGAGCGAGCGCTCCTCCTGGACTGACAGGGAGGCGATGCTGACCTCCGGCTTCCACGAGATCGAGGATATCATTGATGGTAAGTTTCTTTCGTTTCTTCGGGCTTCCGACTATGTGTCAGGCCGACTTCTGATTTTTCGACTTGCTTCTTTTTGGTCTTGGCAGACTTCTTCCCTGGTCACTCGCAGGCAGTCCCTCTGGCCATCGAGGCTGATCGTGAGGTGCGAAGGGCAAACGGTGAGGAGATCGCCGCTAATGCCCCCCGAACCATCGATGAGCAGCTTCTGAGCATTGAAGCCCGTCTTCGTCCGGCTCACCGGCTGATGCGCCGGCTTCAGTGTGCCGGCGCCCAGGAGGTTGCAGCCCTATGGCCAGGCACGCCGGCTCTGCGCACCGCCAGCTGAACTGCCGACTGGCTGGAGGTCGCTGCCGGCCGTCTTGAGGCCTGGAAGGGCTCCTCGGCCCGGGCCGGAGCGCGCCAGGCCTTGGAGTTCGTCAAGGCGTGGTATCCAGGGCTGGACCTGGACCGTCTGGCCGCGTTCCGTTCAAAAGCCCAGGCCGAGCTGGAGGTCGTGGAGGGCGCCCTTATCGAGCATGCGGCGGCCATCGCCGAGTACACGGACACCAGTGTCTTCGTCCCCGAGCGGGCTGAAGGCGGCGAGGAAGTGCCGCCAGAGTGGTTCGGGATGAACCCGGAGTATGGCGAGGACTCGGCGGAGGTGATCGACTCCAGCACCGACGAGGAGGACGAGGCGGAGGACGAAGGCGAGGAGGAGGTGCCAGAAGACGGAGCAGGCGGCCAGCCTCAGCTCGACCGCGCCTCTAGCAACGAGCCGCGTCGAGAGAAGGCGACTACCGCCGGAGGCGATCAAACCGAGACCGCCCAGCCGACTGCCCCGGCGCCTGACACCGCCGTCTCCTCCGATCCTCCAATCCCAGATGCCGCCTCCTAGGCTGCCTTTTTCGCCTCTGTTTGTCTGTCTTAGTAATCTTTTGAAAACTTTGTTAGATTCGAACAATTCCACCCACGGGGTGTATCTTGAACTTCTATTCGAAGATTCGGCCAAGGGCCTATGTAAATATTTATCCGATTTCTGTCTTTCCTTGCTTACTGCTCTTTAGGCTTTTCCCTTTGCCGCCTTCCTTTAGTCGCTGCCTTGCCAGTCGGACAGCCCCTCTGCGGACTGTCGCTGGGTCAAGTGCTTGGCTACTTCGGGAAGGCAAGTACTTGGCCGTTTAGAGTTTCTTTAGCAAGTCGGATAGAAAGCAACAGGCCGACTACCCAAGAGTCGGCCGTCCTTGATAGAGGCTAATAAAGACGGCGAGCCGGCTACTCATGAGTCGGCTTTCTGCTTCAGAAATGCTGGAGGCCGTCTTACGCTATGTTCGTGCTTTAGGTCCTTAGCCATTTTTCGTGTGGGCGCCCGTTCTTCCTCACTCTTGCCTGCCTCACAGTCGCTCTACGAGCTGCGGCTTTGCCAGGAGGCGGATTGGGCACCGCGCACTACTTGTCTGACTGCGGGAAGCTCCTCATAGCGCAAGGCGGCGAGTCCCCGGGCCGACTAGTCTGGCCCGGTGCCAAGCGGCTTGTAATGAAAGTCATGTACTCGGAGGCATAATTCTTATCATACAGATAACAAAAAAGGGCAGTCCCCGAGCTCGTCTCGGGGGGCCCAAAGTCTTAGTACTTTAATACAAAGGGGTAGTGTGATACATACTGCATCAACTGTAAAATCTTCGAAGAAGATTTGCATTCCACGGGCGCTCTGTCTCTTTGCCGGAGTCGTCCCTCTTGCGCGCTCGGGGCTTCTGAGCGTCGATCAGATAGTAGGTGTCATTCCCTAGCACCTTGCTGATCATAAAGGGGCCTTCCCAGGGTGTCGACAGCTTGTGTTGGCCGGCTGTTCGCTGGATCAGCTGGAGCACAAGGTCGCCTTCTTGGAAAGATCTTGGCCTGACCTTCCTGTTGTAGTATCGACGCAGACTCTGCTGGTAGATGCTGGACCGGCTGAGTGCCAACAACCGGCCCTCTTCCAGCAGATCGACGCCATCTTGACGTGCTTCTTCTGCTTCTTCCTCGGTGTACATGGTGACTCGCGGGGAGTCGAACTCTATGTCCGTTGGGATGACGGCTTCGGCACCATAGACGAGGAAGAAGGGTGTGAAGCCGGTTGACTTGTTTGGAGTCGTGCGCAGACTCCAGAGGACGGCTGGCAGCTCCTCAAGCCAACAGCCGGCAGATCGCTCCAGCGGTACGACGAGTCGAGGCTTGATGCCGGATAAGATGAGGCCGTTCGCTCGCTCCACCTGGCCGTTTGACTGCGGATGGGCAACGGACGCTAAGTCTAGTCGGATGCCCTGTGTCGCGCAGAAACGGGCCAAGGCGCCTTTGGCAAAATTCGTGCCATTGTCGATGATGATGCTGTGTGGGATGCCTTACCGAGTTGTGATGTCAGCGATGAAGGTCACTGCAGTCGGACATTCAACTTCTTGATGGGTTTCACCTCCACCCACTTGGTGAACTTGTCCACTGCGACAAGTAGGTGAGTCAAGCCACCTCGTGCCGTCTTGAATGGTCCCACCATGTCCAGGCCCTAGACTGCAAAGGGCCAGGCGATGGGGATAGTCTTGAGTGCGGAAGCTGGCTGAAGTGGCTTGGAACGGAAAATCTGGCACCCCTTGCACTTTTGGACTAACTCTTTGGCCTCTTCCAGGGCGGTTGGCTAGAAGAAACCGTGCCGGAAGGCTTTGGCAACGAGTGCCCTGGAGGCCGCGTGGTGACCGCACTCGCCTTCATGGATGTCTCTGAGGATTGCTTGACCTTGTTCTGCCTCGACGCAGCATTGGAAGACGCCGGTAACGCTGCACCTGACCAGCTCTCTGTTGACTATGGTGTAGGCTGCTGCTCGGCGTTGCACTTGCCGAGCCAAGATTTCATCAGCTGGCAGCTCTCTGTTTACTAAGAACCTGAGGATGGGCTGGGCCCATGAAGGTGCTGCTATTTCTTCAACTGCCACTAGTGCGACTTGGACAAGGGCGGTCGGGCTGGGAGGCGGCGGGTTGGAGTCCGCAGCCGCTTGCTGATTTGACAAAGTCCCGGGGCCGACTGGAGCAGTCCCCGGGCCGAGCTCTAGAGTCTTCGATCTTGCCACTGCAGTCCCCGGGCCGGGTTCTGAAGTCCCCGGGCCGGCTTCGACTGTGTGTTTCTTGGAGTCGGATCCGTCTTCCTCAGGTAGAGCCGGCACAAAGATTGAATCTGATTCTGGTGACGGCTTGATAGAAGGCTTGAGGAGGCGCCGGAGGGCGACACTAGATGGTATTGCCTGGCGGGTGGAGCCGATTTGTGCCAAGGCGTCTGCTTGGTCATTGTCATTCCTTGGCACGTGGAGGAACTCGCACCCCTCGAAGTATCCGCTGAGTTGCTGGACGAGGAAATGGTAGCTCGCCATATTTGCGTCCTTGGCGTCCCAATCGCCAGATGATTGCTGGACCACCAAGTCAGAGTCGCCATAACACAGGATCCGGCGAATGCCGAGTTCTTTGGCAAGCCGGAGTCCGTGGATGAGCGCCTCGTACTCGGCCACGTTGTTGGAGGCGGCGAAGTGGATCTGCAGCGCATATCTGAGCCTGTCGCCCTTGGGGGAAGTGAGGACGACGCCGGCTCCCAAGCCGGTGCGCATCTTGGAGCTGTCAAAGTGCATCCGCCAATGGGTGGAGTCGGGCGCTGGTGGCAGATACTGGGTCTCGGCCCAGTCGACGAGGAAGTCGGCCAGTGCTTGTGACTTGATGGCGGTGCGGGGCTCGTAGTAGATGGTGTAGGGGGCCAGGTCGATGGCCCATTTGGCCACTCGGCCAGAAGCATCTCGGCTTCCGATGATCTCGGCCAGTGGAGCTGTGCAGACCATAGTGATTGGATGCTCCTGGAAGTAAGGCTTCAATTTCTTGGCGGCAAAATGCACGCCGTAGCACATCTTCTGGTAATGGGGGTAGTTCTGCTTGGAGGCCGATAGTACCTCGCTCAAGTAATATACCGGTCTCTGGACAGGTAGCGCCTTGCCTTCCTCCTTGCGCTCGACTACAATGATTGTGCTGACTACTCGGCTGGTGGCGGCAATGTATAGGAGCATGGGCTCTTTGGGAGTCGGAGCCGCCAGCACAGGGGGAGTAGTCAACATCTTCTTTAGTTGGAGAAAAGCCTCGTCGCCTTGGGAGTCCACTCAAAGAAGGTCGTCTTCTTCATGAGCTGATACAAGGGGAGAGCCTTCTCGAACAGCCGACTGATGAATCGGCTGATGGATGCCAAACAGCCGGTGAACTTCTGCACATCTAACAGTCGTCTGGGTGCTTCCATCCTCTCGATGGCCTTGATCTTCATAGGAGTGCACTCTATGCCGCGTTCGGAGACCAGGAAACCGAGGAGCTGGCCGGCTGGTACTCCAAAAACGCACTTCTTTGGGTTGAGCTTGATCTGGAATCGGCGCAGATTCTCAAAGGTTTCCTTGACGTCCTCCAGCAAGCTTCCACGCTTCTCCGTCTTCACCACTACATCATCCACATAGACGTGGGCATTTCTGCCGAGTTGCTTCAGGAGGCACTTCTGCATGCAACGCTGGAAGGTGGCGCCGGCGTTTCTTGAGCTGAACGTCATGGTCAGGTAGCAGAAGGCTCCAAACGGCGTGATGAAGGTGGTCTTCAGTCTGTCAGTCGGGTTCAGCTTGATCTGGTGATATCCTGAATATGCGTCTAGGAAACTCAACAGCTCGCATCCGGCTGTGGAGTCTATCACCTGATCGATTCTCGGCAGAGAAAATGGGTCCTTGGGGCAAGCTTTGTTGAGGCTCGTGTAATCAATGCACATCCGCCACTGCTTGTTCTTCTTCAGCACCAGTACTGGGTTTGCCAGCCACTCTGGAAAAAACACTTCCATGATGAAGTCGGCTGCCAGGAGCCGGGCTATTTCTTCTCCAACAACTCTTCTTTTTTCTTCTGACAGGCGGCGCAAGGGCTGCCTGACGGGCCTCATATCAGATCGGACGTGTAATTTGTGCTCGGCGAATTCCGTCGGGACACCAGGCATGTCCTTGGGGCACCATGCGAAGATGTCGCGATTCTCACGGAGGAAATCGACGAGCTCGCCTTCCTATTTGTTGTCAAGGCCTGTGCCCATGACAGCGTACCTCTCCGGGTGCTCCGGGTCCAACGGTATCTTCTTTGTTTCTTTGGCTGGCTTGAATGATCCTTCTGCTTCCGACTCCTTGGGGTCGGGCGATAACTCGGGCTGCTTGCCGCCATCGCCACAACCCGATCAAGAAGCCGTTTCTCAGCCGCGATCACCAAGGACTCGGCCAGCCGACTGCTTCCGGCCACGCAAGCGGACGAATTCCTATAGTTGCCGGACACGGTTAGGATTCCCTTGGAACTCGGCATCTTCATCTTGAGGTAGGCCTAGTGGGGGACCGCCATGAACTTGGCCAAGGCGGGTCGGCCAAGCAATGCATGATATGGGCTTTCAAGGTCCACCACCTCAAACCAAATTGGCTCTCGGAGGAAATGATCCTTGTCTCCGAAGAGGACATCTATCAGGATCTTGCCGATTGGCGAGCAGGAAAGGCCAGGGACGATTCCGTGGAACATAGTCCGACTGCTCTGAAGCTGTCTTCGCTTGATTCCTAATTTCTCCATTGTATCCTTGTACAGGATGTTGATACTGCTGCCTCCGTCTATCAGTACTCGCGAGAAGCAAGCGGCCCGCCTATCTGTGGCGAGTGTGGCGCCTAAGACCAAGGCGTAGGAGCCTGGACTCGGCATCACCTCTGGGTGATCAGCTCTGCTCCAACTGATAGGCTTTTCGGACCAATGCATGAACTCTAGAGTACTTGATGCAACCGCATTCACTTCTTGCTGCTGTTGGCGCCTGCTGCGTCGGTCATCTGCTACACTGGTGAACACCACATAGGCTCCATGCTCATCCGAGAACTCGTCTTGTATCGTGCCGACTGGCCTGGCGGCCGGCTGCTGGGGCGGCAGTGGAGGAGGCGGCCCGGCAGGAGGGGGAGGGAGCAGGCCGTCCCCCTTGGCGATTCTGGTCAGCCAGTGGCATTTCCTCGTGGTGTGGTTTGACAGCTTCGCGCCGCTGTGAAACTTGTAGGGACCATCTAGAGTCTGCTCGTAGGAGAAAGCCGGCAACCAGTTGGACTTGCCACCCTTCTGTCGCTTCGCTGGAGGCGGTCCCTCCAACTACTGGTCCTCTGCTGTTGCCACTTGCCGACTGCTGGAAGTCGGCTGCGGGGCTTTGCGCTTCTGGTCATTCTGCTGTTGCCGCCGACTGGTGTCTCCAGCTGGAGTTCTTGGAGCCTGAAGGGCGACTTTGCCAGTTGTGCTGACCCGAATCTCCGCCTTCATGGAGGAGTTGGCCGTGGCGTACTTGTCCGCTGTGATCAGTAGCTCATCGAGGGTCTCCGGCTCGTCGCAGAGGAGCTTGTGCTTGAGGAGGGTACCTTCTCTGCACCCAGTAGTAAAGTACTCGATGGCCTGCACCTCGTGCACGCCCTCGCAGGAGTTCCGGAGTTCGCCCCAGCGCGTGAGATAGTCGCGAGTAGACTCATCAGGGCCTTGCACGCACAAGGAGAGTTGGCGTGGCTTGGGAGGTCGCTTGTACGTGCTCGTGAAGTTGCGGACGAAAGCCTCGGTGAAGTCGACCCAGCTATTGATGCTGCGAGGCTTCAGACTGTTCAACCACGTCCGGGCCGAGCCCTGGAGCATGAGCGGGACGTATCTTACGGCAACACGCTTGTTGCCGTTCGCTATGTTGACAGCAGTGGAGTAGTCGATCAGCCAATCTTCCAGCTTCATGGTGCCGGTATATTTGGGCGTGTCTCGGGGGAGCGTGAACCCTTTGGGGAAGGGCTCATCTCGGATGCGGGGTCCAAAGCAGGGGGGACCCAACTCGTCTTCTTCTTCCAGCGCCAGGGATCGGTGGAGTCGGTTGATCCGGTGGCGGGCGTCGTTCTCTCCGACTCCCTCTCGGCGGCCTAGGCGGTCGTCGAGAGTCGGATGTTCCACGGGCGGCGGGGAGACTCGCCTTTCTCTGCCAGGAGGGGGAGGCAGGTAGTCGTCCCGCCGTTCCACCACTTTGGGGCGGCCGTCTTGGTCACGCTCGATGGTGATGTGAGTCCGACTGTGGCTGACAGCCGGCTCCTTGTCCTTCTTCCCACGGGCCCCGCCAGTCAGCGTCCGAGATGTCGCACCTTGGTCTCGGCGAGGCGGTGGGTCATCGTTTTGGCGCTACGGCGCCTCGGTGCGGCAGCCGGCATCATTCTGCGCGGCAGCCGCGTCGAGGAGCTGCTGAACTCGCTCCATCATTATGCGGCACTCTTCGCCTTCGAAGTTGTCGAGCTCGTCTGCCGCCGCCTGGGCGGCACGGATATTCTCTGCGGGCATGGCATACACAGGGCGATCAGCCCCGAACAGGTTGGCGATTGCCGCGCCGCGCTGTCGGACCGCACCTAGGCGGCTAGGCCCAGTCGGAGCCGGCGAGCCGCCTACGGCGCGATCCATCTCGCGTTGGTAAGCTTCTGACAAGCGCCTCATGCTTGCCAGCTTCTTCGCGCCCTCGACGAGCTGAAGGCGGAGCGCCTCCAGCGTCTCGGCGTCGGCGTCTTCCGGAATCGGCGCTGCAAGGTCTCGCAGGGCCGCGTCAAGCGGGTCGTGCGCTCCTTCGCCGGAGCGCTCGCCGTGGTCGAGGACGAGGACCTCAGTGATGGTGCTTCCGCCGCTCCCCGCGTAAGAGAGCGGCTCGTCGTAGACCACCACGTTGGTGGGGAACGCATCGAGCGACGCGGTGTCGGAGTTGACCAGCATCGGGTCGGTGGATCCTATGGACTCCAGGTCCGCGGCAGGCTCGCCGGCGACGTGGAGTTGGTCGAGGAGGCCCGCGAGGAGGCTCTCGGGGCCACTCGTGCCTGCGTCGGACGCGGGCTCATCGGAGAGGCGAACCTCGCCGATAAGATCGGCGAGGTAGCTGGCCACACAAGCGATCTCAGCACCGTGCAGCGCGTCGGCACAGAAGCCATCCGGCGTGCCGGGCTGGCTGTGCTCGCCGGGGAGGAACAGGGTTCCCGTCCAGAGCAGATCTCCGGACGACGGTGCACCTCGCCCCAAGGTGGGCGCCAAATGTCGGGGGTTGGATACGACATATGCCAAAGGATGGCTTATCATGGTGGGAGCGAGTAGAACGTCGCCGGTGCCTGGAAGCGGGATGAGGCGAAGACATGCACGCCGGCGGAACTTACCCAGCTTCAGGGCTCTCCTAGGAGATAACACCCCTACTGCTGCTCTGCGGGGTCTCCGCATGATCACTAAGGCAAAGTGACTACAATGGTGCTCCTGGAACTGTTTCGGGAGGCAGGAGAGGGCAAGGCTAGCTCTCTCCTCCCTGTGCTATCTGGTCTGTCTCTATCTAGGTCCGAACCCTTTGCATGGGTGCCCCAGGGGGTTTATATAGGCCTACCCCCCGGGGGTACAATAGTAATCTGGCTGGGCACGGGTCCCAGCCGTCTGTCTCTCAGGCCGCCGTCCTCCCCGCCGGCTTCTGGGGCCCGCTGACTAGCGGGTCCCACGGACAGGCTTGATACTGTAGCGGCACTCCTGATGACGCAGGCTCGGTCATTGGGTCGTGGCAACAGTGCCGCCATCTATTGGGCGATCACTGTCGCCATTCCCCATCCTATCTGGTTAATGGCTCGTGGGGCCCTGGGGAGGAGTCGGCCGACTCCAGGGAGGCCGACACCCACAGGTCCGTCTTCGGGGCGCTCAGGCCGCCTTTGGCCCACCCACTGATAGGCGGCCCCATCACCTTCGGGTCGTACAGGCCGGCGTCGTGGGCACAGTGTGCTGCGCACTGTGGCTGAGGTCAGGACAGGCATGGCAACAGTGCCGCGCCTCGCCGGAGATCTTCCAGCGATACGGCTCACTGTAGCCATGCCGGCCCTTCGTAAGCAGGGGGAACGGCCACGCCGTGACCGTACCCTGCATTGTACTTCGAGATGAGGGTGGAGTCATGGGCCGACTCTCCATAGTCGGCCTCTCTGGAGGTCGCCAGCTCAGAGTCGGCTTATCTCGGAGTCGTCGTCTGGGACTCGGCTTGTCTTGGAGTCGCTCCTGGGACTCGGCTTGAGGGGTGTGGCCTGCCCCGATGTCTTGAAAGGTCCTGGGACTCGGGTTAGCCTACCCGTGGCCCATTACTCCGACATTTACAATCCTACGAATCAAACAACCAAGATAGGAAAAAAATTTAATGATTAGAATCCTCCAAAATTCCTTTGAGAATCCTTTGAATCAAAGAAGCCCTTAATCTATTTTATGATTCATGGAATTGTGCGTTCTTAAGCATAAAGTAAAAACAAATAATGGCAATTCAACTAGAAAAAGAGTTTGGGCAGTTATGATATGGAAGATTCTAGAACAAAAGGGAACCACTGTTGTTTTGATGTTTGTGCATTATGCTTAAGTTCAACCATGGAGTCTGCTAGATTGTACATGTGGCAAAATCCGGTGGGGGCTAGAAGATGGTGCGAGGGGCCGAGTGGAGGGAGACTATGAAGGAATGCACAAGTGCGAGATCGATATTTAGAGAGAGGGGGCGAACACGTGCGCTGTTGCACGCAGTGGCGGAGCCATGAAAAATAAATGAGCTAGGGGGCCAAGCATTGCTAATCCTTTACGAGGAGGGTCAATTCATGAAATTAAACCTTTTTAGCAGCAATTTTCTAATGATCACATTCATATTAGCCTTGATACATAGTGATGTTAGGGGGGGGGCAGGGCCCTTATTGCCCCCTGTCTTCGCCATTGTGCACGCGTCTGAGAGATGAAGCGGAAGGCATGGATGATGAGAGGGGGACGTTGGATATATAATTAATGTGGGTGTATTAGCTATTTATGTTAATCCTATATAGAGAGGTATAGATTGATCGACGTGGACATGGGAAAGAGGGTGAGACCTCACTGGATATATCGATTGATCGGTTTGTGTGGAAAACTATGAAAGACCTAGCTATATACACACATACATAGAGGAACATGGATCGTTGCGCATGCACGTGTGAGAGATAAAGAATGCCCGGTATGATGGAGAGGGGGGTGTGTGTGGGTGTGTGCCTTCATGGGAGACCGACATGAAGAAAAAGATTGCATGCGTGCGATAGATAATGCCGACTGGTAGTGTGTGTGCATGCATGCATGAGAGAAAGTTAGTGGTACAATTATAAAGGGAAGACTACTGTGTGGGTGTAAAAGAATAGGTGAGGTCATAATCAATGTAAAGTTGAATTCAAATATTTGAATAAGAGATCCTGATGTTTGAAACCCATGCATGCATGAATATAACGGAGATCTACGCGGTGTGGTTTGGAAACGAGCATGTTGTAATGTATACACATTAAACAAGGTCAGACTGATTTGAATTGAGATACCGATGTCAGACATCATTTGCCCATGTTGCATCCGTGCATGGACACACTATTCTAATTGGAGATGATGGGCGGCTTTCGCATCACATATCTATATCTATACCCCTATATATATATAGTATATTATATATATATTTATATTGTGTGCGGGTAACTTTAACTTTGAAAGATGGTTGTTGAATGAGGTGAATCTGATGGTCCAAAGATGGCAAATTTGAGCATTATTGGCCATTGGATATCATCTAGATTCCACCAGATTTCGCCACATGTATAATCTATAAGACTCCATGGTTGAACTCAAGCATAATGCACAAACATCAAAACACAAGCACTTCTTATTTGTTCTAGAATCTTCCGTATGAGAATTGCCCAAATGTTTTTCTACATGATTTGCCATTATTTGTTTTTACTTTATGTCTTACAACACACAATTCCATGAATCTTAAAATAGATTAGCTTTCTTATAAAAACTAGATGATTTTGAATGAAATGAACTATAAGAATTAAACGAACATCTACATCATGCATATATGACTCAAAGCTTGCATGCTATAATGTGGTACTTATTCATAATTTGGTTGCAAAATCTCATGCGTGCAATGCACGTGTACCTTACTCTAGTCTAAATGTTGTTTGTGTGTGTGTTGTGCGTGTTGAGGTGCAAATTGTCTTTTTTTGGGTACACGTTAAGCTTGTTCTTCCGAAATTTCAAGTCGCGCCTTGTTATGCCGAAAATTGAAGCTAGCGTCTCTGTCTATCGTGCTGCGAAACTCCCGCCTCTTCAACCCGCGCCTTGTTAGCCTGAAATATTTAAGATATATCTTTGTCTCGTTGTGCTCCGACAACTCCCTCCATCTCAACCCGCGCCTTGCTATTTTGAAATTACAACGCGCGCGAAAACTCCCACCTCCTGTGAAATCCCGACACGCGAAATGCCCGTGGTACCCCTGAACCGAAAGAACCGCCTCAAATCGGTGGGGGGTACTTTCGTAACTTACCCCACATTTCGGACAAGTGCGTCTATAAGCCATGGTTCCCCACTGCCATCCCATCTGCCCACCCATTCATACACCGTGGCCGCGAAAACCCGCGACGAAACCCCACACCCTTCTCCATCCGCCACCCAGCCGGAGCCTCTTCCCCGATGATGTCGTCCACAGCAACACCTCGACGTCCCTCATCCACCGTACCGGATGAGGATCCGTCATCAATCTCATCGTCCTGCCGGTTTAGCCACCCCGTCCTCCACCTGCAAGGAGCTGCCCCGACGTTCCCCTCGTCTTTCATGCCACCTCCATTCCCACACCGCCATCTTCACCTGCACCACCGGAAGAGCATCATCATCACCGTTTCCTCGGATGAAGCTGCGGCCTAATTGGCGCCACCAAAGAGTTTGTACACTAATCGCCGCATTTTCTTCTTGATTCGATCTCACGGAGCTGTCGGCGCTCGGTCCCGAGCCGACACAGCGCGGCTCCATCCACGGTGGCGTCGCCGGCCACTTCCTCCACGGTGTCGCTCCCTCGGCGGCGACGTCCACATCAGTAGGAGCTGCTGCTGCTTTAGCTCTCGCTCGCGCTGCCTGGTCTGCTCTTGCTCTCGGTGCCCTGCCTGGTCTGCTCTTGCTATTGCTCTTGCTCGCGCTGCTGCTCTCGCTCTTGCTCTTGCTTGTGATGCTGCTCCGATTTGGCTACACTTCAGTCGACTGAATCGACTTTTGGGTCAGTCGATTTTCAAGGGGTGGGCTCGCCGGGGTGAAGGAAGAACCAGCCGCAACGGTTAAGTTCAGTTTCGACAGTTAAGATCAGAGATGAGCGGCTGATGTATTTTACATCTAGCACTTTGTGGTTATGTATTTTACGTCATGTATTGGAGATGCTATTAGAATTCCACTCAGGTTAACGTTGTTCGTTGTCTCTCTTGTCCTGCTTCGGCCTCGGCGTCGTACAACTCACCGGAGCTGCTCCAACGACGAAACCCTCCATCACAGCGGAGCAGTACCTCGGGCTCCATCTCCAGACGCCTAAGATCTTCTTCCCCTCCTCCGACAGCAAAGTCAGCCGGAGCATCCTCACCGGCCAACCCAATCACGCTGAGATCGACATGGCTTCGCCAAAGAGGTTGTACACTTGTTGCATCTCTTTTCTACTCTACATGTTATATATATTGTCCACTGAGCACTCGTAGTAACGGGAAATACGATTATTTTATCCTACTATATGACAAGTAGTGAGGTAGCAGGCAACTTAGCTATCCGCGATGGACTCTCTTGAACGCCATCATTATTTATCTCTGCGCGTTTGAGTTGTGCATTTGTCGATGGGCCTAGGAGTTGAGCTAGTATGGCAGTGGCCTGGGTCCAAAGTAATAGAAGTAGCACAAAACATTTTTTTAGTGTAGGATTTTCCTTGCTCAAGCCTGCCTACTAGAATCGCCAGTGCTTGAAAGGAAAAGTGAATGAAAAACATAGGAATTGGAAAGTTTCCTATGGTACTACTTTTCATGAATTTGGTGCAAAGGAATGGAGCAAAGGAAAACTGTAGGATTTGTTCCTTTAGTGTCTCATTGAAAGAAAAACCGTAGGAATTCTAATTTCCACTTCTCCTCCTTTTCATATTCCTATTCATCAAGCACAAGACTAAGAGATAGTAGCATAATAGCATTATAACCGTACATTTTCTTGTGGTTTGACTTAATCTCACCATGCTTTTTTGCATCCTGTGATCTTCCAATTGTTGCGAATCAAACACCCATATTGGCAGAAATCCTATTTTTTTAAATTCTCTGTTTTGCACGTGCATTCCTATCCTATTCCTGTCTATTTCCTATCCCTGCATTGTTAGAATCCTCAAATTCAAACAAGCCCTTACTCAATTACTTATGTTACAGATATGTGTTAAAGAAAACCTTGTGTGGTTTGTCCTGCTCCTGCGGCGCTGTGTTCCACCCCAGCTCAGCTGCTCCAACGACGAAAGGGTTCACCACAGCAGGGATCCGCTCTCCAGACTGTCTTTCGCCACCTCAGATCTTCTTCCCCGCCGCCGGCAGCCACGACAACTTCATTACCATCATCAACTGAGCAGATGACCTTGAGGACTACACGGGTCCGCAAGAGAGGTCACACTCTTCCGTGTCTGCTTACGTTATGCGTCGCTTAATATGATGACATGCTACATTATCGTCGTGTTCACCTATTAGACTCCGAGTCAGGTCCAAACTAATGTTGAAACTTGAGTATTTAAATGGTTGTGGGGTACATATTGGGGAAGCAATTAGTACTATCTGTCTACTATCTGGTTAATCTCCGGTGTCTACTATGAGTTTCATGTTGGGTGCAAACAAACATTAAAGGATCCATTATCTGTATTTTTTAACTAAAGCTATTATCTGCCTGCTATCATTGGTTTTGGGTCTATCCACAGTTTGCTACCATCACTCTGGATTTGTGCATGCACTCCTTACATAATCTCACTATGTTATATTCCTATGCATGCCAGTTATTGTACACAATGGAACTGATCATGTAGAGCAAAAGAGACGAGCCTTGCGTGGCAATAAAATTTCATGCAGACGTCGTTCCATGGTGGGCGCAAAGGCAGCCCCCCTCCACCCATTTCGGATCGTAATCAAGAGGAGGATAACTGTTCTGAGGAGGATTCAGAAGGAGAAGACCACTCCTATTTACCCCATGAGGTCTTCGCTCTAACTTGGCATGCTGATGTTGGTAATATCATGCATATGGTGCCTTGCATTGCTTACTGTATACATTAAAGATGGCATCCGCTTAGTTTAGACATGCTTTTTGTCAATGCCATCTGTTTAGTTTCTTTATCGTATATGTGAATCATGCAATGCCATCTTGTATAGCCAGGCATCATATATGTGAATTTTGCAATGCCACCCTGGTTAGCCAGTCATCTTATATGTGAATTATATCATGCCATCATTTTTTTATTATGTGTTAAATTTGTCAACAATTTTAGTACATTCAATTACTCTTGCTGTGCGTCAGCCATTCGGCACGGTCATGGAAACATCTGGAGTGGAAACAAGGTCTTCAGAGTAGACAATGCTATCTGATGAAACGCATGTCTTGCTGGTTACCGATAGCTCCTCGGAGGAGGATTCAAAGACAGATGACCAGTCATATTTTCCCCCTGAGGTGCATGCCCTAACTTGGCAGGGTTATGTTACTCATATCATGCGTATGGTATCTTGCATTGCTATATCATTTGCTTAGTTTAGACATGCTTTGTGTGAATGCCACCTGTTTAGTGTCTAATTACCATATATGTGAATTATGCAATGCCATCTTGTTGCAAGACATTATATATGTGAATGATGCAATGTTATCTTGTTGCAAGGCATTATGTATGTGAATTATGCAATGCCATGCTATTTACGCAAGCGTCATATATGTGAATTATATCATGCCTTCCTTTTTTTGTATTTCTCATTGCTTTTGTCGACAATGTTTGTATATTCAACTGCTCTTCCTGTGCATCAGCCATTTGAATTGGTGATGGAGAAATCTGGAGTGAAAACAAGGTCTTCAGAGCAGACAATGCTACCTGCTGAAGCAGATATCTTGTTGGTTACAGATAGCTCTTCAGAGGAGGATTCAGAGGCAGATGACCAGTCCTATTATCCCCCTGAGGTGTATGCTCAAACTTGGTAGGGTTATATTACTCATATAATGCATATGTTGTATTGCAATGCTTAGTTTTTACATCATATACACAATATTGAATGCCATCTCCTTAGTTGACACATCATATATGCAATTGCCCTCTGCTCACTTCTTTAGTATATAAACCATATATTTGAATTATGTCATGCCATGCTGTTTACATAGACAGCATGTATCTGAATTATGGCATGCCAACCCATTTTCTAAAGACATAATATAGTTATATCATCTCATCCTATTTACATAGTCATCATGTTTTAAATTATGTCATTCTATCCGTGAATTATATCATGCCATCATGTTTCCATCGACGACATGTTTGTGATTTATGGCATGCCAACCACTTTAATAGACACATCGTATAGTTATATCATGTCATCCTGTTTACATAGTCATCATATTTTGAAGTATGTCATTCTATCCTGTTTAGTTAGCCATCATACATGTGAAATTGTGTCATGCTATCCTGTTTAATTAGCCATCATATATGTGAAATTATGTCCTGCTATTCTGTTTGCTTAGACAACATAAATGTGAATTATTTCATGCCCTGTTTTCTTCCCTACTATCCATTGCACCTGTCTATCTTACAACGTCTGTATATTCAATTACTTTTCTTGTTTATCAGCCATTTCAATTGGAGGGAGTGATGGCAGTATCTGTGGGAGTAAAAACACGGTCTTCAGAAAAGATCGTGCTACCTGTCGATGCAGATAGAACCACGGTTGTACTTGCCCAAGAATCAGCTCCACCACACATAACCCACACTCATGCAGATTGTACCCCTACCCGGTTGGACAGAGAACCATCTACACCCCTTCTAACCCCAACCCCAGCAGATAGACACCCAGTTCCCGTTGACACAGCACCATCTTCACCACAGAGCACCCAAACACGAGCAGTTAGTAAGGCAACTGCAGTGCCCAAATCACGAGGACCACCACTCCGAACCCGAAGTCAACGCTTAAAGCAGAAGAAGAATTGTTCTCAGGTCAGGTTCCGTAGCTATGGTTCATACTACTTTGCTCTTGCATCACTGTATTTACTGATACCAACCAATTTCAAATTTGAAGGATGCAATTGAAACTCCAATGGCGCAACAGGTATGTTTTAAACCTGTTTCTTCAACGTGTTTGGCTGTTTGCTGTTGTAACTTGCTCTATGTTGATTTCAGTTTCAATTGAATAAACAGTTATGTTCTCATGCCATGCACATTACAAGTGTTGTTATTGTTGTGTAGTTTCCCACACTTATATTCTATCTATGCTGATTTGTCTTAAATAGATATGATTCGAACTGTATCTATCTTGATTTGGCAAGATAAACTAGAATGATATAGACCATACAGTGACCATACTACATAGATATATGTTTGTTTCATGTTGTTATCCTGTCCACCTTACTACTGAACTAGTTTACCAAAATGAGTTTCATATACTACATTGTAAACCTGAGATGTGTTTGTTTGTTTCTCTTTTAGAACGCTGATAAAATATTGGAGAAGAGTACCCTGTTATGCAATGGTAAAGGAAGTAATGCAGATAAGGTTCAAGATAGTGAGACATCCCTGTTGGTCTCCAAGAAAGCTGATAAAAACTATATTGAGGACACTGAGACAACCCCAAAGTCCTGTCTTGATGTAGTGTTCGAGTTACTGGCTACCACTGCTGGCACCAACTCTTCGAACTCGTTGCCTGAATCAGTTCGGCTTCTTGAGTCTCAACTTCAAGTTGAAAGACATCGATCAGATGTTATGCAACAGGAAGCCGAAGGACTGAGGAAGTCCCTGCAGAATTCAGATGCATACTTTCTGGTGCAACAGCAAGCGTTGGAGGACTTAAGTGCCAAACAAGAGAAAGTTAATAAGCTTGCTAAGCATCTTGCCAGCATTATGGGTACCCAGAATATTGTTTCTTGAGCTCTTCTGAAGTGGTTTCAGTTCTGGACTTGTTTTGCTGCGGTGTTTATATGCTGTTGTGTTCCCTATATTTGCACTGGTGGCGAACTTTGATGCCCAGTGGATGTAATATGTGTAATAGCCGTGATAGCCTAGTGTAAGTTGCTTGCTTATTTATTTCCTTGTTGTCTTGTTTATTTGTTTGCTTGTAGTCAGTGTAGTTCTTTTTCTGCGGTTTGCTAGTGGCTGCAATAACCCATTTTTTAAAACTAGGCCACAATAACCATGGGCTAATATTTACTGTAGTGACACTGGACCTACGGGCCGTAGAAACAGTGGGCCTTCTACGGGCCGTATAAATAGTGGGCCTTATACGGGCCGCAGAAACAATGGGCCTTATACGGGCAGTATCATCAATGGGCCTTATACGGGCAGTATGATCGATTGGCCAAACATGGGCCAGTAAAAGGCCACATAATGGTCGTAAACGGGCTAGAGTTGGAATCGCCCGTTCATGGGCCGACCATAACGGGACATCGTTAATAGGCCGTATTCCATGACGCTATGAAAACGGCCCAACGTGTTAACGGACCACAAATGGGCCGACTGTAACCACGGGCTGAATTTGGCCCATAAGCAGAAAACGACAGTAACGGGCCGTAAGTAAACGAATGCTGGAAATGAGCCCAAGAATAAATGGGCTCTGAGATGGCCGAAAGATAACATGGGCTGGAAACGGCCCAACGGAATAATGGGCCCTTAATGGGTATAAAGTGATACACTGTTCGTTACGGGCCAGTTTCACCACGGGCCGTTAATGGGTGTAAAGTAATACACTGTTCATTACGGGCCAGTTTCACCATGGGTCGTTAATAGGCCAAGAGTTACATAGGGCCTCATATGGGCCGAAAGACGTCATGGGCCATACATGGGACAGAAGTCAAAATAGGCTGGAATCATATTGGGTGGCCCAGATGACGCTATTGGGCCTAATTCGGATAGGGCGTAACGGGCCTTGGGTTAGCGGGCTGTAAATGGGCTATATGCGAATAGGCCGTTAACAAGCTTTACATGGGCCGGCCCGCCACCTTTTCACCAAGTCAAACGGATCGGCATTTTCACAGGAATGGGCCTCTGTAGGGCCATGCCACGTGTTGACGTATCATAGGCGCCTTCTGTCCAATGAGTGGATGACATCTGTCCCAACGGTGAGCCAACATGTGTTTCCTCCAGCCAATGATGATTTTACACGTGGAAAATCCCCATTGGTCGGGGCTGTTAATGGGTTATCGGATCCAAAACCCGAGCCGATAGCTTAACGGCATTCCGTTACGGTGGATACCACGTGTCGGTCACCCTTGACGAAAGCACTTCTGTGATGCGCGATTTATTGTCGTGGAAGTAGACACTACCGTGATGATAATTTTGGTAATGTCATGGAACACTTCTACGACAGCACATGTATGACTATCTTGATTCTGTCATAAATTTGTCATGGATGTACATGCATGACAAAAAAACCGACCTACTGTGACAAACATGTATCATCATGGAAGTGTTTTTTTGTAGTGCATGCATTCTTCTCCCGCGCCTCCCAGAGGGCGGCAGCCGGATCCGGACACCGAGTGTCCGCCGAGCCGTCCACCGGGTCCATCATCGAGGAGGACGTAGCAAGAACCGTTCTTACCTACGCATCAAAATCACAACGATAGTTCATCAAGTTAGTGTTGTTTTAACCTTCATAAGGACCGGGTGTAGCCACACTCGGTTCAACTAAACTTGGAGAAACTGACACCCGCCAGCCACCTGTGTGCAAAGCACGTCGGTAGAACCAGTCTCGCGTAAGCGTACGCGTAATGTCGGTCCGGGCCGCTTCATCCAACAATACCGCCGAACCAAAGTATGACATGCTGGTAAGCAGTATGACTTGTATCGCCCACAACTCACTTGTGTTCTACTCGTGCATATAACATCAGCGCATAAAACCTAGGCTCTGATACCACTGTTGGGGAACGTAGTAATTTCAAAAAAATTCCTACGCACACACAAGATCATGGTGATGCATAGCAATGAGAGGGGAGAGTGTTGTCCACGTGCCCTCGTAGACCGATAGCAGAAGCGTTAGAACAACGCGGTTGATGTAGTCCTACGTCTTCACGGCCCGACCGATCAAGCACCGAAACTACGGCACCTCCGAGTTCTAGCACATGTTCAGCTCGATGACGTCCCTCGAACTCCGATCCAGCCGAGTGTCGAGGGAGAGTTCCGTCAGCACGATGGCGTGGTGACGATCTTGACGTTCTACCGTCGCAGGGCTTCGCCTAAACACCGCTACGATATTATCGAGGTGAACTATGGTGGAGGGGGCACCGCACACGGCTAAGAGATCCAAGGGATCAATTGTTGTTGTGTCTAGAGGTGCCCCCTGCCCCCGTATATAATGGAGCAAGGGTGGAGGGGCGGTCGGCCTAAAAGGGGGCGCGTCAAGGGGAGTCCTACTCCCGGTAGTAGGACTCCCTCCTTCATTGTTGGAGTAGGAGAAGGGGAAAGAGGGGGAGAGGAAAAAGGAAAAGGGGGCTGCGCCCCTTGTCCAATTCGGACGAGAGGGGGGGCGCAGGCCTCCTTCCTTTTGGACTCTCTCCTCTATTCCCGTATGGCCCAATAAGGCCCATATACTCCCCGGCGAATTCACGTAACTCTTCGGTACTCCGAAAAATACCCGAATCATTCGGAACCTTTACAAACTCCGAATATAGTCGTCCAATATATTGATCTTTACGTCTCGACCATTTCGAGACTCCTCGTCATGTCCCCGATCTCACCTGGGACTCCGAACTCCTTCGGTACATCAAAACTCATAAACTCATAATATAACTGTCATTGAAACCTTAAGCGTGCGGAATCTATGGGTTCGAGAACAATGTAGACATGACAGAAACATGTTTACGGTGAATAACCAATAGCGGAACCTGGATGCTCATATTGGCTCCCACATATTCTACGAAGATCTTTATCGGTCAAACCGCATAATAACATACGTTGTTCCTTCCCTTTGTCATCGGTATGTTACTTGCCAGAGATTTGATCGTCGGTATCTCAATACCTAGTTCAATCTCGTTACCGGCAAGTCTCTTTACTGGTTCCTTAATACATCATCCCACAACTAACTCATTAGTTTCAATGCTTGCAAGGCTTAAGTGATGTGTATTACCGAGAGGGCCCAGAGATACCTCTCCGACAATCGGAGTGACAAATCCTAATCTCAAAATACGCCAACCCAACATGTACCTTCGGAGACACCTGTAGAGCTCCTTTATAATCATCCAGTTATGTTGTGACGTTTGGTAGCACATAAAGTGTTCCTCCGGTAAACGGGAGTTGCATAATCTCATAGTTATAGGAACATGTATAAGTCATGAAGAAAGCAACAGCAACATACTAAACGATCAAGTGCTAAGCTAACGGAATGGGTCAAGTCAATCACATCATTCTCCTAATGATGTGATCCCATTAATCAAATGACAACTCTTTTGTCCATGGCTAGGAAACATAACCATCTTTGACAAACGAGCTAGTCAAGTAGAGGCATACTAGTGACACAATGTTTGTCTATGTATTCACACATGTATTATGTTTCCGAAAAATACAATTCTAGCATGAACAATAAACATTTATCATGAAATAAGGAAATAAATAATAACTTTATTATTGCCTCTAGGGCATATTTCCTTCATTGATATCGCCAAGGGATTTCCGGATGAACAAGCAGACAGGTCAGCATTTGACAATGAAGCCCTCAAAGCCCTGACAAAGGAGATGCGTCCGTTATCAAGTCAACTGGCTGCATAGGCTAACTTAACTGTTCATCGGTCCTTTTACAATGAAAGGAACCAGCGGGTTGATACGACTGTGACAGAAGCGCAAAACCTTATCCCGCCAATATGTAAGCACACTTACGCCCCTGATGTTGAACCGTCCAATCTGATAAGTGAAGAAGCTGTATTTCAGGCTCTAACCCGGATTGACTAGACCACCATTGACTTCCAGCCTCTGGGTGGAGAGGAGGAGGTTGAACCGGCGCCTGAAGATCCATCAACTTCACGTCGTCCTGGCAATGAGTCTTAATCCGACATTCGATTACTTTGACAGACTTTGTCATGTAAAAACAATCAGCATTTTGGGCCTCAAAGCGCCTTGTAATAGGCTAGTGCAAGTACTTTAATCTTCGGTACTGATACATAACTTTGGTTGATCCATCATGATATTTGCTGTGCTTGGTTACATTTGATAATTTTCATGCGATTCTGATATCTGCATAAAAAGAATTGTCCTGGCGGTTTACCGACGGACGGGTCATAATGCCCAAGATAAGCCCGGCTAATAACCCAAGCGGAATAAACATGAAATAACTCATACCTGTGATATGAAATCACTTAGGTGGTTAAACAACTTTTATTATAGTAAGGTTGAAGACCCAAATCTTGAGTTGTTATAACTCTCACCATGTAATGATGTTTGTGTAATAAGTCATGTCGGGTTACGATGAACACCAGATGATCAAACTGGCGACATATAGTCAAAGCCAGGTTGGGTTAACAAACGCCGGTTTGATAAAAAGGTCTGACAACTTTTAGTTGACAGCCAAGCCAGGTTAACAAACACCGGTTTAATAATAAGGTCTGACAACTTGTAGTTGAAAGCCAAGCCGGATTAACAAACACCGGGTTAGTATGATGACTGAAGAGCCAGACCGGACCAAAAGATACCAGTTCAACATAAAACTCCTCCAAAAAGAAAAAACTTCTGACAAAGGCAAATAAAACCGTGTAGTCGAGGCTTTTCGAGGGTTGCCAGGCCCAAATTCGAGGCTTTTCGTGGGCTGCCAGGCCGCTCAGTTAAACAATTTGACAAAGCCTTTTAAGATGGGCCTCCAACTAACCAATCGTCGTTTTAACTTTGACAAGTTCAGGGTCTCAATGAGAGTAACTGTCAAACGTTCGGCGGGTCATGCCAGGATTACCTGGATAGGAGTGGCTTACTTGATGAAGGCAGGTTAACCCAGGGTTTTAGGTGAATACACCAGGCTTCCAAGCCGTGGGTCGATACCCAATTACAAGGGTCCTTTCAAACTCTTTGTTACTTTACACAAAGAGCCCCCAAGTAACTTTGTGAGTTGTGCTCATTGGGTGCCTATGTTTGAGCTATGCATAGCATCCAGACTCTCTTTAGCCCCTTGGATGTGAAGCTCCCAAGATGTATTGTGGCATGATAGTCGGTTTAACAGGTAGTACTCCGCTTTGTCAGCTGAAGCCCCCATGTAACTCAAAAGATATTTGAGAAAAAAACAGTAGAGGCCCTGCTTATAGCAAGGATGTCGGTTTATTATATTGATCATAATATATACATTGTCGAAATATGTACATAAGAGAAGCCTATGGCTCAAGTATAGTAAGGCCGAAGGAGAGCTATGTTCCACGGCCGCCGGGTCTCCTCCTCACAACTGCATGAGTTGTCTCAAACGTCAATGAGGTAGTATGATCCGTTGTGCAGATTCTTGCTAACCACGAAGGGTCCTTCCCAAGGTGGGGATAGATTGTGCATATCAGTCTGATCCTAGATGAGCCAGAGCACCAAGTCGCCTTCTTGAAAGGTTCTTGTTTTAACCCGGCGGCTGTGATAACGCCACAGGTCTTGCTGATAAACCGCCGAACGAGCCAAAGCCATGTCCCGTTTTTCATCTAACAGGTCCAACGCCTCATGGCGTGCTTGCTCATTGTCCGCTTCAACATAATTGGCAACCCGGGGCGAATCATGATTGAGGGAGTCCTGGACTAGGGGGTGTCCGGATAGCCGGACTATTATCATCGGCCGGACTCCAAGACTATGAAGGTACAAGATTGAAGACTTCGTCCCGTGTCCGGATGGGACTTTCCTTGGCGTGGAAGGCAAGCTTGGCGATACGGATATGTAGATCTCCTACCATTGTAACCGACTCTGTGTAACCCTAGCCCTCTCCGGTGTCTATATAAACTGGATGGCTTTAGTCCGTAGGACGAACAACAATCATACCATAGGCTAGCTTCTAGGGTTTAGCCTCCTTGATCTCGTGGTAGATCTACTCTTGTAATACCCACATCATCAATATCAATCAAGTAGGATGTAGGGTTTTACCTCCATCAAGAGGGCCCGAACCTGGGTAAAACATCGTGTCCCTTGTCTCCTGTTACCATCCGCCTAGACGCACAGTTCGGGACCCCCTACCCAAGATCCGCCTGTTTTGACACCGACATTGGTGCTTTCGTTGAGAGTTCCTCTGTGTCATCACCGATAGGCTCGATGGCTTCTTTGATCATCAACAACGACGCAGTCCAGGGTGAGACCTTCCTCCCCGGACAGATCTTCGTATTCGGCGGCTTTGCACTGCGAGCCAATTCGCTTGGCCATCTGGAGCAGATCGAAAGCTACGCCCCTGGCCATCAGGTCAGATTTGGAAGTTTGAACTTCACGGCTGACATCCGCGGGGACTTGATCTTCGATGGATTCGAGCCACAGCCGAGCGCGCCGCACTGTCACGACGGGCATGACTTAGCTCTGTAGCCGGACAGTAACCTGGAGGCCGCTCACGAGTCTGCTCCGATCTTCAATTCAGAGCCGGCTGCGCAGATCGAGGACGGGTGCCTAAACACCGACTCGGGGGCTGCAACCTCTATGGTGATAGAGCCAAACACTGACCTTGTCCCTCATGAAGCTTGTGACTCCGAGGTGCCGGACTCCTTGCCGGACTCTGAACCTCCCGCGCCCCCTCCAATCGAATCCGATTGGGCGCCGGTCATGGAGTTCACCGCTGCGGACATCTTTCAACACTCACCTTTCGGCGACATCTTGAGTTTGCTAAAGTATCTCTCGTTATCAGGAGAGCCCTAGCCGGACTGCGGTCAGGACGGTTGGGATGCGGACGACGAAGAAATTCAAAGCCCACCCACCACCCACTTAGTAGCCACTGTCGACGATCTAACCGACATGCTAGACTTCAACTCCGAAGATATCGATGGTATGGACGACGATGCCAGAGACGACCAAGAACCAGCACCTACTGGGCACTGGAAAGCCACCTCATCATATGACATATACATGGTGGATATCCCTAAGGATGGGAATGGCGAAGGAACAGCGGAGGATGACCCCTCCAAGAAACAGCCCAAGCGCCGGCGTCAGCGGCGCCGCTCTAAATCCCGCCACAGCAAGAATGGAGATTCCAACACCGAAGATAATAACACCCCAGAAAGTGCCGAAGACAACCCCCTCCAGCAAGATTCAGCGCAGGAGGACGGAGACGCCAGCCCTCATGAGAAAGCCGCAGACGAAGAAGTAGAGGATTACATGCCTCCCTCCGGAGACGAGGCAAGCCTCGACGACGACGAATTCGGCGTGCCTGAGGATCCCGTCGAACAAGAGCGTTTTAAACGCAGGCTCATGGCCACGGCAAACAGCCTAAAAAAGCAGCAGCAGCTTAGAGCTGATCAAGATCTGCTAGCCGACAGATGGACTGAAGTCCTTGCGGCCGAAGAGCATGAGCTCGACCGCCCCTCCAAAAGCTACCCTAAACGCAAGCTGCTCCCCCGATTAGAGGAGGAGGCATATGAACCTGCATCACCAGCAGACAATACGGCTGACCGACCACCCCGTGGCCGCGACAGAGAGGCCTCTAGGCCCTCCACCAGAACCGTACCCCGACATCGCTCGAAAAGCACAAGACCACAAGGGAATGCTCCAGACTTGCGAGATATATTGGAGGATAAGGCAAGACAAAGATCGATCTATGGATCGCGCGGGCGCCCCATGATACGCGACGACAACCATTGCGCCGGACACAATAAGTCCGGCCGGGCCGAACAAAATATACAAATCTCTTTCGAATTCCGTCGTGATATCGCCCAATACAGAGGCGCCGCACACCCACTATGCTTCACAGATGAAGTAATGGATCATCAAATCCCCGAAGGGTTTAAACCCGTGAACATTGAATCTTATGATGGCACAACAGACCCCGCGGTTTGGATCGAGGACTATATCCTTCATATCCACATGGCCTGCGGTGATGATCTCCACGCCATCAAATATCTCCCACTCAAGCTTAAAGGACTAGCCCGACATTGGCTTAACAGCTTGCCGGCAGAGTCAATTGGGAACTGGGAAGACCTGGAAGCCGCATTCCTCGATAACTTCCAAGGCACGTACGTACGACCACCAGACGCTGACGACCTAAGCCATATAATTCAGCAGCCAGACGAATCGGCCAGACAATTCTGGACACGGTTCTTAACCAAGAAAAATCAAATCGTCGATTGTCCGGATGCGGAAGCCCTCGCGGCTTTCAAACATAACATCCACGACGAGTGGCTTGCCCGGCACCTGGGACAAGAAAAGCCGAAATCCATGGCAGCCCTCACATCACTCATGACCCACTTCTGCGCGGGCGAGGACAGTTGGCTAGCACGCAGCAACAACCTTAGTAAAAATTCTGGCAGTCCGGATATCAAGGACTGCAATGGCAGGCCGCGTCGCAACAAAAACAAACGCCGCATTAACGGCGACAATAGTGAGGATACGGCAGTCAATGCCGGATTCAGAGGCTCTAAACCCGGTCAACGGAAAAAGCCATTCAAAAGAACTACTCCGGGTCCGTCCAATTTGGACCAAATACTCGACCGCTCGTGCCAGATACACGGCACCCCCGAAAAGCCAGCTAACCACACCAACAGGGACTGTTGGGTATTCAAGCAGGCAGGCAAGTTAATTGCCGAAAACAACGACAAGGGGCTGCATAGCAATGACGAGGAAGAGACCCGACCGCCGAACAATAGAGGACAGAAGGGTTTTCCCCCACAAGTGCGGACGGTGAACATGATATACGCAACCCACATACCCAAAAGGGAGCGGAAGCATGCACTTAGGGACGTATACGCGATGGAGCCAGTTGCCCCGAAGTTCAATCCATGGTCCTCCTGCCCAATCACTTTTGACCGAAGGGACCACCCCACCAGCATCCGCCACGGCGAATTTGCCGCATTGGTTTTAGACCCAATCGTTGATGGATTTCACCTCACCAGAGTCCTGATGGACGGCGGCAGCAGCCTGAACCTGCTTTATCCGGATACAGTGCGCAAAATGGGCATAGACCCCTCAAGGATTAAACCTACAAAGATGACCTTTAAAGGCGTCATACCAGGTGTAGAGGCCAATTGTACAGGCTCAGTTACACTGGAAGTGGTATTCGGATCCCCGGATAACTTCCAAAGCGAAGAGTTAACTTTCGACATAGTTCCGTTCCGCAGCGGCTATCATGCTCTGCTCGGATGCACCGCGTTTGCAAAATTCAACGCGGTACCGCACTACGCATACCTTAAGCTCAAGATGTCAGGCCCTAGAGGAGTCATCACAGTCAACGGAAACACTGAACGCTCTCTCTGAACGGAGGAACATACAGCGGCTCTCGCGGCAGAAGTACAGTGCAGCCTCTTAAGGCAATTCTCGAGTCCGGCCGACAAGCGACCGAACACGGTTAAACGCGCCCGGAGTAACCTACAACAAGACCACCTGGCACATTCCGAGCATGCGTATCAATGCGGCCCCAATCCCAGCCCCTACAAAATTTTAAGACGGGTCCTTCACGTGCATCATTACGCTCTGAAGATACCATGGGCATAGGGGGAGGGGCACGACCACGATAGGCCCAGAATGCGGCTTAACCACACCAGGGGCTCTCAAGTGTGTCGTTCTTTTTTCTTTTCTTTTTTGTTTACCCACAGGACCCCGTTCATCAGAGGCCCTGTCCGGCAGTAGACCTGCCGAACTCATGATGCAACAGCCAGGGAAGGAGAAAGGCTACGACGAATATCTAGGTGGTCTCCATTATGAGCATTAAATATGTTTTATACACCATTCCGCAGCCTAGCCCTGGAGGGGGACATGTTTAATAGTCCCATCCCTTGCTTATTGCACCATTTGTATCGTTCTGCATTCACAGCAGTATTTCCTGAATAAACAATGCACCTTTTTGCTTACAATTGCATTCCTTTCTTATACATATGTTCATTTATGACATGTTGCATCCGTACACTTTGGTACGGTTAAATACACCAGGGGCTCATGTTTCCCGCATTATGGTGCGATAAGTCCGAACACTCTCACAAGTGCGGCACCCTGAACTTATAGCATTATATGCATCGGCTCCGAATCATGTCTTGGGTCAATAGTTGGGTTTGCCCGGCTCCCATGTTTTGGTACCTTATGTTCCGTTGTATCGGCTAAGGTAGCACTGGGAGAACCACTGCGATTGCGCCCCAGTTGAGCTGGGCGAGCGCCTCAGTGGAGAAAGCTGAAATTGACCGTCATGATGAGACGAGAGCCGGTCGCTGTTCGAGAGGTTTTTTTGAGTCCCTAAAGACATATGCCGCTTAGAGCGAGGAACCGGCTTTGTCCGGCCCAGGCGTGGATAGCGCCCCAAAATCGGCCTTCCGAACACTAGGGGCTTCGCCAAAATTTAAAATTATAGAATTCTATGGCTAAGTGAGAGTGTTCAAGCATTATAAGTCCGGTTTCCTTGTTCGTTGTGTTGAGCGCCTCCCTAGATGGACCCAAAACTGGGAACAAGAGCGCTCAAATTTATCCCGAACACCCCAGCACTCGTGGCATGGGGGCCGAAGCCGACGACTTGCCATCTCTCAGATTTGATAAATGGCCGCACAAAAGGTAATATTTTAAATTAACAAGCGTTGCTTAGTGCATATGAACAAAGTTTTCAGCGCACAGGATAACAAAATGTGAGTCTACTCAAATATTACATCTTTGGAGCACTCACCCGCAATAGTGCGGGCACCCTTCAGAACAGTCTTATAATACATCTCGGGAGTACGATACTCCTTGCCCAGCGGTGGTGCGTCCGTCACAAGCTTCTCAGCATCCATCTTGCCCCAGTGCACCTTTGCGCGGGCAAGGGCCCGACGGGCACCTTCAATGCAGGTGGAGTGCTTGATGACTTCAACCCATGGACACGCATCCACCAGCCGCCGCACCAGGCCGAAGTAACTCCCAGGCACAGCCTCCTTAGGCCACATCCGAACTATGAGGCCCCTCATGGCCTGTTCGGTCACCTTGTGGAGCTCGACCAGCTGCTTCAGCTGGTCGCTAAGGGGCACCAGATGTTCGGCCTCAGCATACTGAGACCAGAAGACCTTCTCCGTCGAGCTCCCCTCCTCGGCCCAGTAGAAAGCGGCAGCATCAGACATGCTGCGAGGAAGATCTGCGAACGCTCCTGGAGAACTTCGAATTCGGGCAAGTAACAGGTAATTCACACTCACATGCTTACTTTGCATGAAAAATGCCTTACTCGCTGCTATTTTCTTCAATGCCTCGATTTCTTGGAGGGCCTTGTAGGCTTCGGCCTTAGCAGCTTTGGCACTCTCAAGAGCCGATGCAAGCTCAGACTCTCGAGTCTTCGAGTCACGCTCCAGGCTCTCGTGTTTTTCCACGAGATCCTGGAGCTCTTGATGTACCTCCGCCACCCGCGCCTCCTGCTTCTCTCGCTCGGTGCGCTCCGCGGCCGCATTACATTCGGCCGCGGACACCGCCTCCTTCAGGGTCGCGACCTCGGTCGTGGCACCTGCAATACCCATGTTATCCTTGTCAATTTTCTTGCAACCAAATCCTTTTCTGTAAGGTACAATCTTAATACGGTGTTATTCACCTTCCTTGTCCTCGAGCTGCTTCTTGGCACGGCCGAGCTCGTTCTCGGACCGCTCGAGGCTTTGCTTCAAAGTATTGACCTCCGCAGTCAGTGCAGCAGAGGTCAGCAGCACGGCCTGCAACCCCATATTGACATATTTCATGACTCCTGCGTATACCTTTTTAGATCCTCAGTCCGGCTTTTCATTCCGAATACCAAACCGAGCATCGGGGGCTACTGTCTATGCGGTACTATTCTACATATATCAAAATTCTTACCTCAAAGCCTGTTAGAAGGCCGTTGCAGGCTTCGGTCAGCCCGCTCTTGGCGAGCTGAACCTTATGAATCACCGCACTCATGAAGGTGCGGTGTTCCTCTTCAATGGAGGCGCTGTTGAGCGCCTCCAGCAAGCTATCCGGCACCTCCGGTTGGACGGAGGCCGCTGGCGTTGCGGTCTTTCCCTTCTTACGAAGGGGCCGCCTGTCAGACTCCGGAGCCACTTCAGGTTCCGGTGCGGAGTCCGGCGCAGATTCTCAAAGGTTTCCTTGAGGTCCTCCAGCAAGGTTCCACGCTTCTCCATCTTCACCACTACATCATCCACATAAACGTGGGCATTTCTGCCGAGTTGCTTCAGGAGGCACTTCTGCATGCAACGCTGGAAGGTGGCGCCGGCGTTACTTAAGCCGAACGTCATGGTCAGGTAGCAGAAGGCTCCAAACGGCGTGATGAAGGCGGTCTTAAGTCTGTCAGCCGGTTCAGCTTGATCTGGTGATATCCTGAATATGCGTCTAGGAAACTCAACAGCTCGCATCCGGCTGTGGAGTCTATCACCTGATCGATTCTCGGCAGAGCAAATGGGTCCTTGGGGCAAGCTTTGTTGAGGCTCGTGTAATCAATGCACATCCGCCACTGCTTGTTCTTCTTCAGCACCAGTACTGGGTTTGCCAGCCACTCTGGAAAAAACACTTCCGTGATGAAGCCGGCTGCCAGGAGCCGGGCTATTTCTTCTCCAACAACTCTTCTTTTTTCTTTTGACAGGCGGCGCAAGGGCTGCCTGACGGGCCTCATATTAGATCGGACGTGTAATTTGTGCTCGGTGAATTCCGTCGGGACACCAGGCATGTCCTTGGGGGACCATGCGAAGATGTCGCGATTCTCACGGAGGAAATCAACGAGCTCGCCTTCCTATTTGCTGTCAAGGCCTGTGCCCATGACAGCGTACCTCTTCGGGTGCTCCGGGTCCAACGGTATCTTCTTTGTTTCTTTGGCTGGCTTGAATGATCCTTCTGCTTCCGACTCCTTGGGGTCGGGCGATAACTCGGGCTGCTTGCCGCCATCGGCACGACCTGATCAAGAAGCCGTTTCTCAACCGCGATCACCAAGGACTCGGCCAGCCGACTGCTTTCGGCCGTGCAAGCGGACGAATTCCTGTAGTCGCCAGACACGGTTAGGATTCCCTTGGAACTCGGCATCTTCATCTTGAGGTAGGCGTAGTGGGGGACCGCCATGAACTTGGCCAAGGCGGGTCGGCCAAGCAATGCATGATATGGGCTTTCAAGGTCCACCACCTCAAACCAAATTGGCTCTCGGAGGAAATGATCCTTGTCTCCGAAGAGGACATCTATTAGGATCTTGCCGATTGGCGAGCAGGAAAGGCCAGGGACGATTCCGTGGAACACAGTCCGGCTGCTCTGAAGCTGTCTTCGCTTGATTCCTAATTTCTCCATTGTATCCTTGTACAGGATGTTGATACCGCTGCCTCCGTCTATCAGTACTCGTGAGAAGCGAGCGGCCCGCCTATCTGTGGCGAGTGTGGTGCCTAACACCAAGGTGTAGGAGCCTGGACTCGGCATCACCTCTGGGTGATCAGCTCTGCTCCAACTGATAGGCTTTTCGGACCAATGCATGAACTCTGGAGTACTTGATGCAACCGCATTCACTTCTTGCTGCTGTTGGCGCCTGCTGCGTCGGTCATCCGCTACACTGGTGAACACCACATAGGCTCCGTGCTCATCCAGGAACTCGTCTTGTATCGCGCCGACTAGCCTGACGGCCGGCTGCTGGGGCAGCAGTGGAGGAGGCAGCCCAGTAGGAGGGGGAGGGAGCAGGCCGTCCCCCTTGGCGATTCTGGTCAGCCAGTGGCATTTCCTCGTGGTGTGGTTTGACAGCTTCGCGCCGCTGTGAAACTTGTAGGGACCATCTAGAGTCTGCTCGTAGGAGAAAGCTGGCAGCCAGTTGGACTTGCCACCCTTCTGTCGCTTCGCCGGAGGCGGTCCCTCCAATTGCTGGTCCTCTGCTGTTGCCACTTGCCGACTGCTGGAAGTCGGATGCGGGGCTTTGCGCTTCTGGTCATTCTGCTGTTGCCGCCGACTGGTGTCTCCAGCCAGAGTTCTTGGAGCCTGAAGGGCGACTTTGCTAGTTGTGCTGACCGGAATCTCCGCCTTCATGGAGGAGTTGGCCGTGGCTTACTTGTCCGCTGTGATCAGCAGCTCATCGAGGGTCTCCGGCTCGTCGCAGAGGAGCTTGTGCTTGAGGAGGGTGCCTTCTCTGCACCCGGTAGTAAAGTACTCGATGGCCTGCACCTCGTGCACGCCCTCGCAGGAGTTCTGGAGTTCGCCCCAGCGCGTGAGATAGTCGTGAGTAGACTCGTCAGGGCCTTGCACGCACAAGGAGAGTTGGCGTGGCTTGGGAGGTCGCTTGTACGTGCTCGTGAAGTTGCGTACGAAAGCCTCGATGAAGTCGACCCAGCTGTTGATGCTGCGAGGCTTCAGACTATTCAACCACGTCCGGGCCGAGCCCTGGAGCATGAGCGGGACGTATCTTACGGCAACACGCTTGTTGTCGTTCGCTATGTTGACGACAGTGGAGTAGTCGATCAGCCAATCTTCCGGCTTCACAGTGCCGGTATATTTGGGCGTGTCTCGGGGGAGCGTGAACCCTTTGGGGAAGGGCTCATCTTGGATGCGGGGTCCAAAGCAGGGGGGACCCAACTCGTCTTCTTCTTCCAGCGCCAGGGATCGGTGGAGTCGGTCGATCCGGTGGCGGGCGTTGTTCTCTCCGACTCCCTCTCGGCGGCCAAGGCGATCGCCGAGAGTCGGATGTTCCACGGGCGGCAGGGAGACTCGCCTTTCTCTGCGAGGAGGGGGAGGCAGGTAGTCGTCCCGCTATTCCACCACTTTGGGGCGGCCGTCTTGGTCACGCTCGATGGTGATGTGAGTCCGACTGTGGCTGACAGCCGGCTCCTTGTCCTTCTTCCCACGGGCCCCGCCAGTCGGCGTCCGAGACATCGCACCTTGGTCTCGGCGAGGCGGTGGGTCATCGTTTTGGCGCTACGGCGCCTCGGTGCGGCAGCCAGCATCATTCTGCGCAGCAGCCGCGTCGAGGAGCTGTTGAACTCGCTCCATCATTATGCGGCACTCTTCGCCTTCGAAGTTGTCGAGCTCGTCTGCCGCCGCCTGGGCGGCACGGATATTCTCTGCGGGCGTGGCATACACAGGGCGATCAGCCCCGAAGAGGTTGGCGATTGCCGCACCGTGCTGTCGGACTGCGCCTAGGCGGCTAGGCCCGGTTGGAGCCGGCGAGCCGCCTACGGCGCGATCCATCTCGCGTTGGTAAGCTTCTGACAAGCGCCTCATGCTTGCCAGCTTCTTCGCGCCCTCGACGAGCTGAAGGCGGAGCGCCTCCAGCGTCTCGGCGTCGGCGTCTTCTGGAATCGGCACTGCAAGGTCTCGCAGGGCCGCGTCAAGCGGGTCGTGCGCTCCTTCGCCGGAGCGCTCGCCGTGGTCGAGGACGAGGACCTCAGTGATGGTGCTTCCGCCGCTCCCCGCGTAAGAGAGCGGCTCGTCGTAGACCACCACGTTGGTTGGGAACGCGTCGAGCGACGCGGTGTCGGAGTCGACCAGCATCGGGTTGGTGGATCCTATGGACTCCAGGTCCGCGGCAGGCTCGCCGGCGACGTGGAGTTGGTCGAGGAGGCCCGCGAGGAGGCTCTCGTGGCCACTCGTGCCTGCGTCGAACGCAGGCTCATCAGAGAGGCGAACCTCGCCGATAAGATCGGCGAGGCAGCTGGCCGCACAGGCGATCTCAGCATCGTGCAGCGCGTCGGCACAGAAGCCATCCGGCGTGCCGGGCTGGCTGTGCTCGCCGGGGAGGAACAGGGTTCCCGTCCAGAGCAGATCTCCGGACGACGGTGCACCTCGCCCCAAGGTGGGCGCCAAATGTCGGGGTTGGATACGACATATGCCAAAGGATGGCTTATCATGGTGGGAGCGAGTAGAATGTCGCCGGTGCCTGGAAGCGGGATGAGGCAAAGACATGCACGCCGGCGGAACTTACCCAGCTTCAGGGCTCTCCTAGGAGATAACACCCATACTGCTGCTCTGCGGGGTCTCCGCATGATCACTAAGGCAAAGTGACTACAATGGTGCTCCTGGAGCTGTTTCGGGAGGCAGGATAGGGCAAGGCTAGCTCTCTCCTCCCTGTGCTATCTGGTCTGTCTCTATCTAGGTCCGAACCCTTTGCATCGGTGCCCCGGGGGGTTTATATAGGCCTACCCCCCGGGGGTACAATAGTAATCCGGCTGGGCACGGGTCCCAGCCGTCTGTCTCTCAGGCCGCCGTCCTCCCCGCCGGCTTCTGGGGCCCGCCGACTGGCGGGTCCCGCGGACAGGCTTGATACTGTAGCGGCACTCCTGATGACGTAGGCTCGGTCATTGGGTCGTGGCAACAGTGCCGCCATCTATCGGGCGATCACTGTCGCCATTCCCCATCCTATCTGGTTAATGGCTCGTGGGGCCCTGGGGAGGAGTCGGCCGACTCCAGGGAGGCCGACTCCCATAGGTCCGTCTTCGGGGTGCTCAGGCCGCCTTCGGCCCACCCACTGACAGGCGGCCCCATCGCCTTCGGGTCGTACAGGCCGGCGTCGTGGGCACAATGTGCTGCGCACTGTGGCTGAGGTCAGGGCAAGCATGGCAACAGTGTCGCGCCTCGCCGGAGATCTTCCAGCGATACGGCTCACTGTAGCCATGCCGGCCCTTCGTAAGCAGGAGGGAACGGCCACGCCGTGACCGTACCCCGCATCGTACTTCGAGATGAGGGAGGAGTCATGGGCCGACTCTCCATAGTCGGCCTCTCTGGAGGTCGCCAGCTCGGAGTCGGCTTATCTCGGAGTCGCCGTCTGGGACTCGGCTTGTCTTGGAGTCGCTCCTGGGACTCGGCTTGAGGGGCGCGGCCTGCCCCGATGTCTTGAAAGGTCCTGGGACTCGGGTTAGCCTACCCGTGGCCCATTACTCCGAGATTTACAATCCTACGAATCAAACAACCAAGATAGGAAAAATTCTTAATGATTAGAATCCTCCAAAATTCCTTTGAGAATCCTTTGAATCAAAGAAGCCCTTAATCTATTTTATGATTCATGGAATTGTGCGTTCTTAAGCATAAAGTAAAAACAAATAATGGCAATTCAACTAGAAAAAGAGTTTGGGCAGTTATGATACGGAAGATTCTAGAACAAAAGGGAACCACTGTTGTTTTGATGTTTGTGCATTATGCTTAAGTTCAACCATGGAGTCTGCTAGATTGTACATGTGGCAAAATCCGTGGGGGGCTAGAAGATGGTGCGAGGGGCCGAGTGGAGGGAGACTATGAAGGAATGCACAAGTGCGAGATCGATATTTAGAGAGAGGGGGCGAACACGTGCGCTGTTGCACGCAGTGGCGAAGCCATGAAAAATAAATGAGCTAGGGGGCCAAGCATTGCTAATCCTTTACGAGGAGGGTCAATTCATGAAATTAAACCTTTTTAGCAGCAATTGTCTAATGATCACATTCATATTAGCCTCGATACATAGTGATGTTAGGGGGGGCAGGGCCCTTATTGCCCCATGTCTTCGCCATTGTGCACGCGTCTGAGAGATGAAGCGGAAGGCATGGATGATGAGAGGGGGACGTTGGATATATAATTAATGTGGGTGTATTAGCTATTTATGTTAATCCTATATAGAGAGGTATAGATTGATCGATGTGGACATGGGAAAGAGGGTGAGACCTCACTGGATATATCGATTGATCGGTTTGTGTGGAAAACTATGAAAGACCTAGCTATATACACACATACATAGAGGAACATGGATCGTTGCGCATGCACGTGTGAGAGATAAAGAATGCCCGGTATGATGGAGATGGGGATGTGTGTGGGTGTGTGCCTTCATGGGAGACCAACCTGATGAAAAAGATTGCATGCGTGCGATAGATAATGCCGACTGGTAGTGTGTGTGCATGCATGCATGAGAGAAAGTTAGTGGTACAATTATAAAGAGAAGACTACTGTGTGGGTGTAAAAGAATAGGTGAGGTCATAATCAATGTAAAGTTGAATTCAAATATTTGAATAAGAGATCCTGATGTTTGAAACCCATGCATGCATGAATATAACGGAGATCTACGCGGTGTGGTTTGGAAACGAGCATGTTGTAATGTATACACATTGAACAAGGTCAGACTGATTTGAATTGAGATACCGATGTCAGACATCATTTGCCCACGTTGCATCCGTGCATGGACACACTATTCTAATTGGAGATGATGGGCGGCTTTCGCATCACATATCTATATCTATACCCCTATATATATAGTATATTATATATATTTTTATATTGTGTGCGGGTAACTTTAACTTTGAAAGATGGTCGTTGAATGAGGCGAATCTGATGGTCCAAAGATGGCAAATTTGAGCATTATTGGCCATTGGATATCATCTAGATTCCACCAGATTTCGCCACATGTATAATCTATAAGACTCCATGGTTGAACTCAAGCATAATGCACAAACATCAAATCACAAGCACTTCTTATTTGTTCTAGAATCTTCCGTATGAGAATTGCCCAAATGTTTTTCTACATGATTTGCCATTATTTGTTTTTACTTTATGTCTTACAACACACAATTCCATGAATCTTAAAATAGATTAGCTTTCTTATAAAAACTAGATGATTTTGAATGAAATGAACTATAAGAATTAAACGAACATCTACATCATGCATATATGACTCAAAGCTTGCATGCTATAATGTGGTATTTATTCATAATTTGGTTGCAAAATCTCATGCGTGCAATGCACGTGTACCTTACTCTAGTCTAAATGTTGTTTGTGTGTGTGTTGTGCGTGTTGAGGTGCAAATTGTCTTTTTTTGGGTACACGTTAAGCTTGTTCTTCCGAAATTTCAAGCCGCGCCTTGTTATGCCGAAAATTGAAGCTAGCGTCTCTGTCTATCGTGCTGCGAAACTCCCGCCTCTTCAACCCGCGCCTTGTTAGCCTGAAATATTTAAGATATATCTTTGTCTCGTTGTGCTCCGACAACTCCCTCCATCTCAACCCGTGCCTTGCTATTTTGAAATTACAACGCACGCGAAAACTCCCACCTCCTGTGAAATCCCGACACGCGAAATGCCCGTGGTACCCCTGAACCGAAAGAACCGCCTCAAATCGGTGGGGGGTACTTTCGTAACTTACCCCCCATTTCGGACAAGCGCGTCTCTAAGCCATGGTTCCCCACTGCCATCCCATCTGCCCACCCATTCATACACCATGGCCGCGAAAACCTGCGACGAAACCCCACACCCTTCTCCATCCGCCACCCAGCCGAAGCCTCTTCCCCGATGATGTCGTCCATAGCAACACCTCGACGTCCCTCATCCACCGTACCGGATGAGGATCCGTCATCAATCTCATCGTCCTGCCGGTTCAGCCACCCCGTCCTCCACCTCCAAGGAGCTGCCCCGACGTTCCCCTCGTCTTTCGTGCCACCTCCATTCCCACACCGCCATCTTCACCTGCACCACCGGAAGAGCATCATCATCACCGTTTCCTCGGATGAAGCTGCGGCCTAACCGGCGCCACCAAAGAGTTTGTACACTAATCGCCGCATTTTCTTCCTGATTCGATCTCACGGTGCTGCCGGCGCTCGGTCCCGAGCCAACACAGCGCGGCTCCATCCACGGCGGCGTCGCCGGCCACTTCCTCCACGGCGTCGCTCCCTCGGCGGCGACGTCCACATCAGTAGGAGCTGCTGCTGCTTTAGCTCTCGCTTGCGCTGCCTGGTCTGCTCTTGCTCTCGGTCCCCTGCCTGGTTTGCTCTTGCTATTGCTCTTGCTCGCGCTGCTGCTCTCGCTCTTGCTCTTGCTTGCGATGCTGCTCCGTGTTGGCTACACTTCAGTCGACTGAATCGACTTTTGGGTCAGTCAATTTTCAAGGGGTGGGCTCGCTGGGGTGAAGGAAGAACCAGCCGCAACGGGGAGGGGGGCTCGCCGGAGAGGTACCCCACTATCTATCTTAGGGTTCAGGATGGGGGCGGTGGTCGCCGGCGGTGGTGGGGCGTCGGCGGGGCGGTGGCGTGGGGATCGCCGGAGAAAAAGCTCGACACGGGGGGGCCTAGAGGGATGGCCGGGGCGGTGGCGGACCGGCGGTGGGGAGTGTTTTCGGGGCGGGCGGGGTGGCGCACCGCCGGCTGCAGGCGACGAGGGGCTGTTGTTTGGCCGGTGGTGGCTGGCGACTCGGGGGGGTGGAGGTTGAAGATGAACCGCAGGCCCTTGATTTCGTATCCAACGGCTGCAAAATCGACTGACCAGAGATGAAAAAGTCAGTCGACCGACGTGTAGCCTCACCTTGCTAGTGCGTTCAGTTTCGACAGTTAGGTTCAGTTTCGACGGTTAAGTTCAGTTTCGACAGTTAAGATCAGAGATGAGCGGCTGATGTATTTTACATCTAGCACTTTGTGGTTATGTATTTTACGTCATGTATTGGAGATGCTATTAGAATTCCACTCAGGTTAACGTTGTTCGTTGTCTCTCTTGTCCTGCTTCGGCCTCGGTGTCGTACAACTCACCGGAGCTGCTCCAACGACGAAACCCTCCATCACAGCGGAGCAGTACCTCGGGCTCCATCTCCAGACGCCTAAGATCTTCTTCCCCTCCTCCGACACCAAAGTCAGCCGGAGCATCCTCACCGGCCAACCCAATCACGCTGAGATCGACATGGCTTCACCAAAGAGGTTGTACACTTGTTGCATCTCTTTTCTACTCTACATGTTATATATATTGTCCACTGAGCACTCATAGTAACGGGAAATACGATTATTTTATCCTACTATATGACAAGTAGTGAGGTAGCAGGCAACTTAGCTATCCGCGATGGACTCTCTTGAACGCCATCATTATTTATCTCTGCGCGTTTGAGTTGTGCATTTGTCGATGGGCCTGGGAGTTGAGCTAGTATGGCAGTGGCCTGGGTCCAAAGTAATAGAAGTAGCACAAAACATTTTTTTAGTGTAGGATTTTCCTTGCTCAAGCCTGCCTACTAGAATCGCCAGTGCTTGAAAGGAAAAGTGAATGAAAAACATAGGAATTGGAAAGTTTCCTATGGTACTACTTTTCATGAATTTGGTGCAAAGGAATGGAGCAAAGGAAAACTGTAGGATTTGTTCCTTTAGTGTATCATTGAAAGAAAAACCGTAGGAATTCTAATTTCCACTTCTCCTCCTTTTCATATTCCTATTCATCAAGCACAAGACTAAGAGATAGTAGCATAATAGCATTATAACGGTACATTTTCTTGTGGTTTGACTTAATCTCACCATGCTTTTTTGCACCTGTGATCTTCCAATTGTTGCGAATCAAACACCCATATTGGCAGAAATCCTATGTTTTTAAATTCTCTGTTTTGCACGTGCATTCCTATCCTATTCCTGTCTATTTCCTATCCCTGCATTGTTAGAATCCTCAAATTCAAACAAGCCCTTACTCAATTACTTCTGTTACAGATATGTGTTAAAGAAAACCTTGTGTGGTTTGTCCTGCTCCTGCGGTGCTGTGTTCCACCCCAGCTCAGCTGCTCCAACGATGGAAGGGTTCACCACAGTAGGGATCCGCTCTCCAGACTGTCTTTCGCCACCTCAGATCTTCTTCCCCGCCGCCGGCAGCCACGACAACTGCATTACCATCATCAACTGAGCAGATGACCTTGAGGACTACACGGGTCCGCAAGAGAGGTCACACTCTTCCGTGTCTGCTTACGTTATGCGTCGCTTAATATGATGACATGCTACATTATCGTCGTGTTCACCTATTAGACTCCGAGTCAGGTCCAAACTAATATTGAAACTTGAGTATTTAAATGGTTGTGGGGTACATATTGGGGCAGCAATTAGTACTATCTGTCTACTATCTGGTTAATCTCCGGTGTCTACTATGAGTTTCATGTTGGGTGCAAACAAACATTAAAGGAGCCATTATCTGTATTTTTTAACTAAAGCTATTATCTGCCTGCTATCATTGGTTTTGGGTCTATCCACAGTTTGCTACCATCACTCTGGATTTGTGCATGCACTCCTTACATAATCTCACTATGTTTTATTCCTATGCATGCCAGTTATTGTACACAATGGAACTGATCATGTAGAGCAAAAGAGACGAGCCTTGCGTGGCAATAAAATTTCATGCAGACGTTGTTCCATGGTGGGCGCAAAGGCAGCCCCCCTCCACCCATTTCGGATCGTAATCAAGAGGAAGATAACTGTTCTGAGGAGGATTCAGAAGGAGAAGACCACTCCTATTTACCCCATGAGGTCTTCGCTCTAACTTGGCATGCTGATGTTGGTAATATCATGCATATGGTGCCTTGCATTGCTTACTGTATACATTAAAGATGTCATTTGCTTAGTTTAGACATGCTTTTTGTCAATGCCATCTGTTTAGTTTCTTTATCGTATATGTGAATCATGCAATGCCATCTTGTCTAGCCAGGCATCATATATGTGAATTTTGCAATGCCACCCTGGTTAGCCAGTCATCTTATATGTGAATTATATCATGCCATCATTTTTTTATTATGTGTTAAATTTGTCAACAATTTTAGTACATTCAATTACTCTTGCTGTGCGTCAGCCATTCGGCATGGTTATGGAAAAATCTGGAGTGGAAACAAGGTCTTCAGAGCAGACAATGCTATCTGACGAAATGCATGTCTTGCTGGTTACTGATAGCTCCTCGGAGGAGGATTCAAAGACAGATAACCAGTCATATTTTCCCCCTGAGGTGCATGCCCTAACTTGGCAGGGTTATGTTACTCATATCATGCGTATGGTATCTTGCATTGCTATATCATTTGCTTAGTTTAGACATGCTTTGTGTGAATGCCACCTGTTTAGTGTCTAATTACCATATATGTGAATTATGCAATGCCATCTTGTTGCAAGACATTATATATGTGAATGATGCAATGTTATCTTGTTGCAAGGCATTATGTATGTGAATTATGCAATGCCATGTTGTTTAGGCAAGCGTCATATGTGTGAATTATATCATGCCGTCCTTTTTTGTATTTCTCATTGCTTTTGTCGACAATGTTTGTATATTCAACTGCTCTTCCTATGCATCAGCCATTTGAATTGGTGATGGAGAAATCTGGAGTGAAAACAAGGTCTTCGGAGCAGACAATGCTACCTACTAAAGCAGATATCTTGTTGGTTATAGATAGCTCTTCAGAGGAGGATTCAGAGGCAGATGACCAGTCCTATTATCCCCCTGAGGTGTATGCTCAAACTTGGCAGGGTTATATTACTCATATAATGCATATGTTGTATTGCAATGCTTAGTTTTTACATCATATACACAATATTGAATGCCATCTCCTTACTTGACACATCATATATGCAATTGCCCTCTGCTCACTTCTTTAGTATATAAACCATATATTTGAATTATGTCATGCCATGATGTTTACATAGACAGCATGTATCTGAATTATGGCATGCCAACCCATTTTCTAAAGACATAATATAGTTATATCATCTCATCCTATTTACATAGTCATCATGTTTTAAATTATGTCATTCTATCTGTGAATTATATCATGCCATCATGTTTCCATCGACGACATGTTTGTGATTTATGGCATGCCAACCACTTCAATAGACACATCGCATAGTTATATCATGTCATCCTGTTTACATAGTCATCATATTTTGAAGTATGTCATTCTATCCTGTTTAGTTAGCCATCATACATGTGAAATTGTGTCATGCTATCCTGTTTAATTAGCCATCATATATGTGAAATTATGTCCTGCTATTCTGTTTGCTTAGACAACATAAATGTGAATTATTTCATGCCCTGTTTTCTTCCCTACTATCCATTGCACCTGTCTATCTTACAATGTCTGTATATTCAATTACTTTTCTTGTTTATCAGCCATTTCAATTCGAGGGAGTGATGGCAGTATCTGTGGGAGTAAAAACACGGTCTTCAGAAAAGATCGTGCTACCTATCGATACAGATAGAACCACGGTTGTACTTGCCCAAGAATCAGCCCCACCACACATAACCCACACTCATGCAGATTGTACCCCTACCCGGTTGGACAGAGAACCATCTACACCCCTTCTAACCCCAACCCCGGCAGATAGACACCCAGTTCCCGTTGACACAGCACCGTCTTCACCACAGAGCACCCAAACATGAGCAGTTAGTAAGGCAACTGCAGTGCCCAAATCACGAGGACCACCACTCCGAACCCGAAGTCAACGCTTAAAGAAGAAGAAGAATTGTTCTCAGGTCAGGTTCCATAGCTATGGTTCATACTACTTTGCTCTTGCATCACTGTATTTACTGATACCAACCAATTTCAAATTTGAAGGATGCAATTGAAACTCCAATGGCGCAACAGGTATGTTTTAAACCTGTTTCTTCAACGTGTTTGGTTGTTTGCTGTTGTAACTTGCTCTATGTTGATTTCAGTTTCAATTGAATAAACAGTTATGTTCTCATGCCATGCACATTACAAGTGTTGTTATTGCTGTGTAGTTTCCCACACTTATATTCTGTCTATGCTGATTTGTCTTAAATAGATATGATTCGAACTGTATCTATCTTGATTTGGCAACATAAACTAGAATGATATAGACCATACAGTGACCATACTACATAGATATATGTTTGTTTCATGCTGTTATCCTATCCACCTTACTACTGAACTGGTTTACCAAAACGAGTTTCATATACTACATTGTAAACCTGAGATGTGTTTGTTTGTTTCTCTTTTAGAACGCGGATAAAATATTGGAGAAGAGTACCCTGTTATGCAATGGTAAAGGAAGTAATGCAGATAAGGTTCAAGATAGTGAGACATCCCTGTTGGTCTCCAAGAAAGCTGATAAAAACTATATTGAGGACACTGAGACAACCCCAAAGTCCTGTCTTGATGTAGTGTTCGAGTTACTGGCTACCACTGCTGGCACCAGCTCTTCGAACTCGTTGCCTGAATCAGTTCGGCTTCTTGAGTCTCAACTTCAAGTTGAAAGACATCGATCAGATGTTATGCGACAGGAAGCCGAAGGACTGAGGAAGTCCCTGCAGAATTCAGATGCATACTTTCTGGTGCAACAACAAGCACTGGAGGACTTAAGTGCCAAACAAGAGAAAGTTAATAAGCTTGCTAAGCATCTTGCCAGCATTATGGGTACCCAGAATATTGTTTCTTGAGCTCTTCTGAAGTGGTTTCAGTTCTGGACTTGTTTTGCTGCGGCGTTTATATGCTGCTGTGTTCCCTATATTTGCACTGGTGGCGAACTTTGATGCCCAGTGGATGTAATATGTGTAATAGCCCGGATAGCCTAGTGTAAGTTGCTTGCTTATTTATTTCCTTGTTGTCTTGTTTATTTGTTTGCTTGTATTCAGTGTAGTTCTTTTTCTGCGGTTTGCTAGTGGCTGCAATAACCTATTTTTTTAAACTAGGCCACAATAACCATGGGCTAATATTTACTGTAGTGACACTGGACCTACGGGCCGTAGAAACAGTGGGCCTTCTACGGGCCGTATAAACAGTGGGCCTTATATGGGCGGCAGAAACAATGGGCCTTATACGGGCAGTATGATCGATTGGCCAAACATGGGCCAGTAAAAGGCCGCATAATGGTCGTAAACGGGCTAGAGTTGGAATCGTCCGTTCATGGGCCGACCATAACGGGCCATCGTTAATAGGCCGTATTCCATGACGCTATGAAAACGGCCCAACGTGTTAACGGACCACAAATGGGCCGACTGTAACCACGGGCTGAATTTGGCCCATAAGCAGAAAATGACAGTAATGGGCCATAAGTAAAGGAATGCTGGAAATGAGCCCAAGAATAAATGGGCTCTGAGATGGCCGAAAGATAACATGGGCTGGAAACGGCCCAACGGAATAACGGGCCCTTAATGGGTATAAAGTGATACACTGTTTATTACGGGCCAGTTTCACCACGGGCCGTTAATGGGTGTAAAGTAATACACTGTTCATTACGGGCCAGTTTCACCATGGGTCGTTAATAGGCCAAGAGTTACATAGGGCCTCATATGGGCCGAAAGACGTCATGGGCCATACATGGGCCAGAAGTCAAAACAGGCTGGAATCATATTGGGTGGCCCAAATGATGCTATTGGGCCTAATTCGGATAGGGCGTAACGGGCCTTGGGTTAGCGGGCTGTAAATGGGCTATATGCGAATAGGCCGTTAACAAGCTTTACATGGGCGGCCCGCCACCTTTTCACCAAGTCAAACGGATCGGCCTTTTCACAGGAATGGGCCTCTGTAGGGCCGTGCCATGTGTTGACGTATCATAGGCGCCTTCTGTCCAATGAGTGGATGACATCTGTCCCAACGGTGAGCCAACACGTGTTTCCTCTAGCCAATGATGATTTTACACGTGGAAAATCCCCATTGGTCGGGGCTGTTAACGGGCTATCGGATCCAAAACCAGACCTGATAGCTTAACGGCATTCCGTTTCGGTGGATGCCACGTTTCGGTCACCCTTGACGAAAGCACTTCTGTGACGCGCGATTTATTGTCATGGAAGTAGACACTTCCGTGATGATAATTTTGGTAATGTCATGGAACACTTCTACAACAGCACATGTATGACTATCTTGATTCTGTCATAAATTTGTCATGGATGTACATGCATGACAAAAAACGCGACCTACTGTGACAAACATGTATCATCATGGAAGTGTATTTTTTTGTAGTGCATGCATTCTTCTCCCGCGCCTCCCGGAGGGCGGCAGCCGGATCCGGACACCGAGTGTCCGCCGAGCCGTCCACCGGGTCCATCATCGAGGAGGATGTAGCAAGAACCGTTCTTACCTACTCATCAAAACCAAACGATAGTTCGTCAAGTTAGTGTTGTTTTAACCTTCTCAAGGACCGGGTGTAGCCACACTCGGTTCAACTAAACTTGGAGAAACTGACACCCGCCAGCCACCTGTGTGCAAAGCACGTCGGTAGAACCAGTCTCGCGTAAGCGTACGCGTAATGTCAGTCCGGGCCGCTTCATCCAACAATACCGCCGAACCAAAGTATGACATGCTGGTAAGCAGTATGACTTGTATCGCCCACAACTCACTTGTGTTCTACTCGTGCATATAACATCAACGCATAAAACCTAGGCTCTGATACCACTGTTGGGGAACGTAGTAATTTCAAAAAAATTCCTACGCACACACAAGATCATGGTGATGCATAGCAACGAGAGGGGAGAGTGTTGTCCACGTACCCTCGTAAACCGATAGCGAAAGCGTTAGAACAACGCGGTTGATGTAGTCGTACGTCTTCAGGCGTGACCGATCAAGCACCGAAACTACGGCACCTCCGAGTTCTAGCACACGTTCAGCTCGATGACATCCCTCGAACTCCGATCCAGCCAAGTGTCAAGGGAGAGTTCCGTCAGCACGACGGCGTGGTGACGATCTTGACTTTCTACCATCGCAGGGCTTCGCCTAAACACCGCTACGATATTATCGAGGTGAACTATGGTGGAGGGGGCACCGCACACGGCTAAGAGATCCAAGGGATCAATTGTTGTTGTGTCTAGAGGTGCCCCCCTGCCCCCGTATATAAAGGAGCAAGGGGGGAGGGGCGGTCGGCCTAGGAGGGGGCGCGCCAAGGGGAGTCCTACTCCCACCGGGAGTAGGACTGTTGGAGTAGGAGAAGGGGAAAGAGGGGGAGAGGAAAAAGGAAAAGGGGGCTGCGCCCCTTGTCCAATTCGGACGAGAGGGGGGGCGCAGGCCTCCTTCCTTTTGGCCTCTCTCCTCTATTCCCGTATGGCCCAACAAGGCCCATATACTCCCCGGCGAATTCCCGTAACTCTTCGGTACTCCGAAAAATACCCGAATCATTCGGAACCTTTTCGAACTCCGAATATAGTCATCCAATATATTGATCTTTACGTCTCGACCATTTCGAGACTCCTCGTCATGTCCCCGATCTCACCCGGGACTTCGAACTCCTTCGGTACATCAAAAATCATAAACTCATAATATAACTGTCATCGAAACCTTAAGCGTGCGGAATCTACGGGTTCGAGAACAATGTAGACATGACAGAAACATGTTTACGGTGAATAACCAATAGCGGAACCTGGATGCTCATATTGGCTCCCACATATTCTACAAAGATCGTTATCGGTCAAACCGCATAACAACATACGTTGTTCCCTTTGTCATCGGTATGTTACTTGCCAGAGATTCGATCGTCGGTATCTCAATACCTAGTTCAATCTCGTTACCGGCAAGTCTCTTTACTGGTTCCGTAATACATCATCCCACAACTAACTCATTAGTTGCAATGCTTGCAAGTCTTAAGTGATGTGTATTACCGAGAGGGCCCAGAGATACCTCTCCGACAATCGGAGTGACAAATCCTAATCTCAAAATACGCCAACCCAACATGTACCTTCGGAGACACCTGTAGAGATCCTTTATAATCATCCAGTTATGTTGTGACGTTTGGTAGCACGCAAAGTGTTCCTCCGGTAAACGGGAGTTGCATAATCTCATAGTTACAGGAACATGTATAAGTCATGAAGAAAGCGACAGCAACATACTAAACGATCAAGTGCTAAGCTAACGGAATGGGTCAAGTCAATCACATCATTCTCCTAATGATGTGATCCCATTAATCAAATGACAACTCTTTTGTCCATGGCTAGGAAACATAACCATCTTTGACAAACGAGCTAGTCAAGTAGAGGCATACTAGTGACACAATGTTTGTCTATGTATTCACACATGTATTATGTTTCCGGTTAATACAATTCTAGCATGAATAATAAACATTTATCATGAAATAAGGAAATAAATAATAACTTTATTATTGCCTCTAGGGCATATTTCCTTCATTGATATCGCCAAGGGATTTCCGGATGAACAAGCAGACGGGTCAGCATTTGACAATGAAGCCCTCAAAGCCCTGACAAAGGAGATGCGTCCGTTATCAAGTCAACTGGCTGCATAGGCTAACTTGACTATTCATCGGTCCTTTTACGATGAAAGGAACCAGCGGGTTGATACGACTGTGACAGAAGCGCAAAACCTTATCCCGCCAATCCGTAAGCACACTTACGCCCCTGATGTTGAACCGTCCAATCTGATAAGTGAAGAAGCTGTATTTCAGGCTCTAACCCGGATTGACTGGACCACCATTGACTTCCAGCCTCTGGGTGGAGAGGAGGAGGTTGAACCGGCGCCTGAAGATCCATCAACTTCACGTCGTCCTGGCAGTGAGTCTTAATCCGGCATTCGATTACTTTGACGGACTTTGTAATAGGCTAGTGCAAGTACTTTAATCTTTGGTACTGATACATAACTTTGGTTGATTCATCATGATATTTGCTGTGCTTGGTTACACTTTGATAACTTACATGCAATTCTGATATCTGCATAAGAAGAATTGTCCTGACGGTTTACCGACGGACGGGTCATAATGCCCAAGATAAGCCTGGCTAATAACCCAAGCGGAATAAATATGAAATAACTCATACCTGTGATATGAAATCACTTAGGTGGTTAACCAACTTTTATTATAGTAAGGTTGAAGACCCAAATCTTGAGTTGTTATAACTCTCACCATGTAATGATGTTTGTGTAATAAGTCATGTCGGGTTACGATGAACACCAGATGATCAAACTGGCGACATATAGTCAAAGCCAGGTTGGGTTAACAAACACCGGTTTGATAAAAAGGTCTGACAACTTTTAGTTGACAGCCAAGCCGGGTTAACAAACACCGGTTTAATAATAAGGTCTGACAACTTGTAGTTGAAAGCCAAGCCGGGTTAACAAACACCGGGTTAGTATGATGACTAAAGAGCCAGACCGGACCAAAAGATACCAGTTCAACATAAAACTCCTCCAAAAAGAAAAAACTTCTGACAAAGGCAAATAAAACCGTGTAGTCGAGGCTTTTCGAGGGTTGCCAGGCCCAAATTCGAGGCTTTTCGTGGGCTGCCAGGCCGCTGAGTTAAACAATTTGACAAAGCCTTTTAAGATGGGCCTCCAACTAACCAATCGTTGTTTTAACTTTGACAAGTTCAGGGTCTCAATGAGAGTAACTGTCAAACGTTCGGCGGGTCATGCCAGGATTACCTGGATAGGAGTGGCTTACTTGATGAAGGCAGGTTAACCCGGGGTTTTAGGTGAATACACCAGGCTTCCAAGCCGTGGGTCGATACCCAATTACAAGGGTCCTTTCAAACTCTTTGTTACTTTACACAAAGAGCCCCCAAGTAACTTTGTGAGTTGTGCTCATTGGGTGCCTATGTTTGAGCTATGCATAGCATCCAGACTCTCTTTAGCCCCTTGTATGTGAAGCTCCCAAGCTATATTGTGGCATGATAGTCGGTTTAACAGGTAGTACTCCGCTTTGTCAGCTGAAGCCCCCATGTAACTCAAAAGATATTTGAGAAAAAACAGCAAAGGCCCTGCTTATAGCAAGGATGTCGGTTTATTATATTGATCATAATATATACATTGTCGAAATATGTACATAAGAGAAGCCTATGGCTCAAGTATAGTAAGGCCGAAGGAGAGCTATGTTCCACGGCCGCCAGGTCTCCTCCTCAGAACTGCATGAGTTGTCTCAAACGTCAATGAGGTAGTATGATCCGTTGTGCAGATTCTTGCTGACCACGAAGGGTCCTTCCCAAGGTGGGGATAGCTTGTGCATATCAGTCTGATCCTAGATGAGCCAGAGCTCCAAGTCACCTTCTTGAAAGGTTCTTGTTTTAACCCGGCGGCTGTGATAACGCCACAGGTCTTGCTGATAAACCGCCGAACGAGCCAGAGCCATGTCCCGTTTTTCATCTATCAGGTCCAACGCCTCATGGCGTGCTTGCTCATTGTCCGCTTCAACATAATTGGCAACCCGGGGCGAATCATGATTGAGGGAGTCCTGGACTAGGGGGTGTCCGGATAGCCGGACTATTATCATCGGCCGGACTCCAAGACTATGAAGGTACAAGATTGAAGACTTCGTCCCGTGTCCGGATGGGACTTTCCTTGGCGTGGAAGGCAAGCTTGGCGATACGGATATGTAGATCTCCTACCATTGTAACCGACTCTGTGTAACCCTAGCCCTCTCCGGTGTCTATATAAACCGGATGGCTTTAGTTCGTAGGACGAACAACAATCATACCATAGGCTAGCTTCTAGGGTTTAGCCTCCTTGATCTCGTGGTAGATCTACTCTTGTAATACCCACATCATCAATATCAATCAAGCAGGACCTAGGGTTTTACCTCCATCAAGAGGGCCCGAACCTGGGTAAAACATCGTGTCCCTTGTCTCCTGTTACCATCCGCCTAGACGCACAGTTCGGGACCCCCTACCCGAGATCCGCCGGTTTTGACACCGACATTGGTGCTTTCATTGAGAGTTCCTCTGTGTCGTCACTGATAGGCTCGATGGCTTCTTCGATCATCAACAATGATGCAGTCCAGGGTGAGACCTTCCTCCCCGGACAGATCTTCGTATTCGGCGGCTTTGCACTGCGAGCCAATTCGCTTGGCCATCTGGAGCAGATCGAAAGCTACGCCCCTGGCCATCAGGTCAGATTTGGAAGTTTGAACTTCACGGCTGACATCCGCGGGGACTTGATCTTCGATGGATTTGAACCACAGCTGAGCGCGCCACACTGTCACGACGGGCATGACTTAGCTCTGTAGCCGGACAGTAACCTGGAGGCCGCTCACGAGTCTGCTCCGATCTTCAATTCGGAGCCGGCTGCGCAGATCGAGGACGGGTGGCTAGACACCGCCTCGGGGGCTGCAACCTCTACGGTGATAGAGCCGAACACTGACCTTGTCCCTCATGAAGCTTGTGACTCCGAGGTGCCGGACTCCTTGCCGGACTCTGAACCTCCCGCGCCCCCTCCAATCGAATCCGATTGGGCGCCGGTCATGGAGTTCACCGCTGCGGACATCTTTTAACACTCACCTTTCGGCGACATCTTGAGTTCGCTAAAGTATCTCTCGTTATCAGGAGAGCCCTGGCCGGACTGCGGTCAGGACGGTTGGGATGCAGACGACGAAGAAATTCAAAGCCCACCCACCACCCACTTAGTAGCCACTGTCGACGATCTAACCGACATGCTAGACTTCGACTCCGAAGACATCGACGGTATGGACGACGATGCCGGAGACGACCAAGAACCAGCACCTACTGGGCACTGGAAAGCCACCTCATCATATGACATATACATGGTGGATATCCCTAAGGATGGGAATGGCGAAGGAACAGCGGAGGATGACCCCTCCAAGAAACAGCCCAAGCGTCGGCGTCAGCGGCGCCGCTCTAAATCCCGCCACAGCAAGAATGGAGATTCCGACACCGGAGATAATAACACCCCAGAAAGTGCTGAAGACAACCCCCTCCAGCAAGATTCAGCGCAGGAGGACGGAGACGCCAGCCCTCATGAGAAAGCCGCAGACGAAGAAGTAGAGGATTACATGCCTCCCTCCGGAGACGAGGAAAGCCTCGACGATGACGAATTCGGCGTGCCTGAGGATCCCGTCGAACAAGAGCGTTTTAAACGCAGGCTCATGGCCACGGCAAACAGCCTCAAGAAAAAGCAGCAGCATCTTAGAGCTGATCAAGATCTGCTAGCCGACAGATGGACTGAAGTCCTTGCAGCCGAAGAGCATGAGCTCGACCGCCCCTCCAAAAGCTACCCTAAACGCAAGTTGCTCCCCCGATTAGAGGAGGAGGCATATGAACCTGCATCACCAGCAGACAATACGGCTGACCGACCACCCCGTGGCCGCGACAGAGAGGCCTCTAGGCCCTCCACCAGAACCGTACCCCGGCATCGCTCGAAAAGCACAAGACCACAAGGGAATGCTCCAGACTTGCGAGATATATTGGAGGATAAGGCAAGACAAAGATCGATCTATGGATCGCGCGGGCGCCCCATGATACGCGACGACAACCATCGCGCCGGACACAATAACTCCGGCCGGGCCGAACAAAATATACAAAGCTCTTTCGAATTCCGTCATGATATCGCCCAATACAGAGGCGCCGCACACCCACTATGCTTCACAGATGAAGTAATGGATCATCAAATCCTCAAAGGGTTTAAAACCATGAACATTGAATCTTATGATGGCACAACAGACCCCGCGGTTTGGATCGAGGACTATCTCCTTCATATCCACATGGCCTGCGGTGATGATCTCCACGCCATCAAATATCTCCCACTCAAGCTTAAAGGACCAGCCCGGCATTGGCTTAACAGCTTGTCGGCAGAGTCAATTGGGAGCTGGGAAGACCTGGAAGCCGCATTCCTTGATAACTTCCAAGGCACGTACGTACGACCACCAGACGCTGACGACCTAAGCCATATAATTCAGCAGCCAGACGAATCGACCAGACAATTCTGGACACGGTTCTTAACCAAGAAAAATCAAATCGTCGATTGTCCGGATGCGGAAGCCCTCACGGCTTTCAAACATAACATCCACGACGAGTGGCTTGCCCGGCACCTGGGACAGGAAAAGCCGAAATCCATGGCAGCCCTCACATCACTCATGACCCGCTTCTGCGCGGGCGAGGACAGTTGGCTAGCACGCAGCAACAACCTCAGTAAAAATTCTGGCAGTCCGGATATCAAGGACCGCAATGGCAGGCCGCGTCGCAACAAAAACAAACGCCGCATTAACGGCGACAATAGTGAGGATACGGCAGTCAATGCCGGATTCAGAGGCTCTAAACCCGGTCAACGGAAAAAGCCATTCAAAAGAACTACTCCGGGTCCGTCCAATTTGGACCAAATACTCGACCGCTCGTGCCAGATACACGGCACCCCCGAAAAGCCAGCTAACCACACCAACAGGGACTGTTGGGTATTCAAGCAGGCAGGCAAGTTAATTGCCGAAAACAACGACAAGGGGTTGCATAGCAATGACGAGGAAGAGACCCGACCGCCGAACAATAGAGGACAGAAGGGTTTTCCCCCACAAGTGCGGACGGTGAACATGATATACGCAACCCACATACCCAAAAGGGAGCGGAAGCATGCACTCAGGGACGTATACGCGATGGAGCCAGTTGCCCCGAAGTTCAATCCATGGTCCTCCTGCCCAATCACTTTTGACCGAAGGGACCACCCCACCAGCATCCGCCACGGCGGATTTGCCGCATTGGTTTTAGACCCAATCGTTGATGGATTTCACCTCACCAGAGTCCTGATGGACGGCGGCAGCAGCCTGAACCTGCTTTATCAGGATACAGTGCGCAAAATGGGCATAGACCCCTCAAGGATTAAACCTACAAAGACGACCTTTAAAGGCGTCATACCAGGTGTAGAGGCCAATTGTACAGGCTCAGTTACACTGGAAGTGGTATTCGGATCCCCGGATAACTTCTAAAGCGAAGAGTTAATCTTCGACATAGTTCCGTTCCGCAGCGGCTATCATGCTCTGCTCGGACGCACCGCGTTTGCAAAATTCAACGCGGTACCGCACCACGCATACCTTAAGCTCAAGATGTCAGGCCCTCAAGGAGTCATCACAGTCAACGGAAACACTGAACGCTCTCTCCGAACGGAGGAACATACAGCGGCTCTCACGGCAGAAGTACAGTGCAGCCTCTTAAGGCAATTCTCGAGTCCGGCCGACAAGCGACCCAACACGGTTAAACGCGCCCGGAGTAACCTACAACAAGACCACCTGGCACGTTCCGAGCATGCGTATCAATGCGGCCCCAATCCCAGCCCCTACAAAATTTTAAGACGGGTCCTTCACGTACATCATTACGCTCTGAAGATACCATGGGCATAGGGGGAGGGGCACGACCACGATAGGCCCAGAATGCGGCTTAACCACACCAGGGGCTCTCAAGTGTGTCGTTCTTTTTTCTTTTCTTTTTTGTTTACCCACAGGACCCCGTTCATCAGAGGCCCTGTCCGGCAGTAGACCTGCCGAACTCATGATGCAACAGCCAGGGAAGGAGAAAGGCTACAACGAATATCCAGGTGGTCTCCATTATGAGCATTAAATCTGTTTTATACACCATTCCGCAGCCTACCCCTGGAGGGGGACATGTTTAATAGTCCCATCCCTTGCTTATCGCACCATTTGTATCGTTCTGCATTCACAGCAGTATTTCCTGAATAAACAATGCACCTTTTTGCTTACAATTGCATTCCTTTCTTATACATATGTTCATTTATGACATGTTGCATCCGTACACTTTGGTACGGTTAAATACACCAGGGGCTTATGTTTCCCGCATTATGGTGCGATAAGTCCGAACACTTTCACAAGTGCGGCACCCCGAACTTATAGCATTATATGCATCGGCTCCGAATCATGTCTTGGGTCAATAGTTGGGTTTGCCCGGCTCCCATGTTTTGGTACCTTATGTTCCGTTGTATCGGCTAAGGTAGCACTGGGAGAACCACTGCGATTGCGCCCCAGTTGAGCTGGGCGAGCGCCTCAGTGGAGAAAGCTAAAACTGACCGTCATGATGAGGCGAGAGCCGGTCGCTGTTCGAGAGGTGTTTTTGAGTCCCTAAAGACATATGTCGCTTAGAGCGAGGAACCGGCTTTGTCCGGCCCAGGCGTGGATAGCGCCCCAAAATCGGCCTTCCGAACACTAGGGGCTTCCCCGAAATTTAAAATTATAGAATTCTATGGCTAAGTGAGAGTGTTCAAGCATTATAAGTCCGGTTGCCTTGTTCATTGTGTTGAACGCCTCCCTAGATGGACCCAAAACTGGGAACAAGAGCGCTCAAATTTATCCCGAACACCCCAGCACTCGTGGCATGGGGGCCGAAGCCGACGACTTGCCATCTCTCAGATTTGATAAATGGCCGCACAGAAGGTAATATTTTAAATTAACAAGCGTTGCTTAGTGCATATGAACAAAGTTTTCAGCACACAGGATAACAAAATGCGAGTCTACTCAAATATTACATCTTTGGAGCACTCACCTGCAATAGTGCGGGCACCCTTCAGAACAGTCTTATAATACATCTCGGGGGTACGATACTCCTTGCCCAGCGGTGGTGCGTCCGTCACAAGCTTCTCAGCATCCATCTTGCCCCAGTGCACCTTTGCGCGGGCAAGGGCCCGACGGGCACCTTCAATGCAGGTGGAGTGCTTGATGACTTCAACCCATGGACACGCATCCACCAGCCGCCGCACCAGGCCGAAGTAACTCCCAGGCACAGCCTCCTTAGGCCACATCCGAACTATGAGGCCCCTCATGGCCTGTTCGGCCACCTTGTGGAGCTCGACCAGCTGCTTCAGCTGGTCGCTAAGGGGCACCAGATGTTCGGCCTCAGCATACTGAGACCAGAAGACCTTCTCCGTCGAGCTCCCCTCCTCGGCCCAGTAGAAAGCGGCAGCATCAGACATGCTGCGAGGAAGATCTGCGAACGCTCCTGGAGAACTTCGAATTCGGGCAAGTAACAGGTAATTCACACTCACATGCTTACTTTGCATGAAAAATGCCTTACTCGCTGCTATTTTCTTCAATGCCTCGATTTCTTGGAGGGCCTTGTAGGCTTCGGCCTTAGCAGCTTTGGCACTCTCAAGAGCCGATGCAAGCTCAGACTCTCGAGTCTTCGAGTCACGCTCCAGGCTCTCGTGTTTTTCCACGAGATCCTGGAGCTCTTGATGTACCTCCGCCACCCGCGCCTCCTGCTTCTCTCGCTCGGTGCGCTCCGCGGCCGCATTATGTTCGGCCGCGGACACCGCGTCCTTCAGGGTCGCCACCTCGGTCGTGGCACCTGCAATACCCATGTTATCCTTGTCAATTTTCTTGCAACCAAATCCTTTTCTGTAAGGTACAATCTTAATACGGTGTTATTCACCTTCCTTGTCCTCGAGCTGCTTCTTGGCACGGCCGAGCTCGTTCTCGGACCGCTCGAGGCTTTGCTTCAAAGTATTGACCTCTGCAGTCAGTGCGGCAGAGGTCAGCAGCACAGCTTGCAACCCCATATTGACATATTTCATGACTCCTGCGTATATCTTTTTAGATCCTCAGTCCGGCTTTTCTTTCCGAATACCAAACCGAGCATCAGGGGCTACTGTCTATGCGGTACTATTCTACATATATCAAAATTCTTACCTCAAAGCATGTTAGAAGGCTGCTGCAGGCTTCGGTCAGCCCGCTCTTGGCGAGCTGAACCTTCTGAATCACCGCACTCATGAAGGTGCGGTGTTCCTCTTCGATGGAGGCGCCGTTGAGCGCCTCCAGCAAGCTATCCAGCACCTCCGGTTGGACGGAGGCCGCTGGCGTTGCGGTCTTTCCCTTCTTACGAAGGGGCCGCCTGTCGGACTCCGGAGCCACTTCAGGTTCCGGTGCGGAGTCCGGCGCAAAGTCCGGGAGTTTACCCTGCGGCACCTCTGGGGCCTCCCCCTCCTGGCGGGTCCCTTCCCGGGATCCCACCTCGGCATCATCCGCATCACGGGGGGTGGAGGCGGTCGGTAGGGAATCCATATCCGACGCTCCCAAGGACCCGCTCGATGAAGCGGGAAAATCATCCTTGGGCGGACTGCAGGGTTGTATGCGGCATTAGAAAGACACTATGTGGGGAAAAGAAAAACCATGAAGTTATTCGTGAGTCCGGATACTTACGATCTCGCCAGGGGCTTGGCCCTTGGAGGCCAATCCTCGTCGTCATCACTGGCATTGGCGGAGCAGTCCGGGGGAACAGTCTTTCCCTTCTTGGACCCTTCGGCCTCCCTCGTTGGGGAAGCCTTCCTTTTCTTCCCTCCCCCTGCTGGGGGAGAGGCCTTCTTCTTCTCCTCCTCGCCTTTGTGGGAGGAGTCTGCCTCGGAGTCATCATCCGATGACACCTGAAAACAGGAACTCTTCCGAGTGCCCGTGGCCTTCTTCTTGGCCTTCTTCTCCGGCACCACGTGGGGTGCCGGAGCCAGCAGCCCCGTTAAGCGGGCGTCTGCTGGGTCCTCTAGCAAGGGGGCCGGACAGATAGTCTGTTCAGCCTTCCTCAGCCAGTCCTGTCAAAGGAGAGGGAGTTTAGATCCCGCATAGAGTCAAACTATGGAAAACAAGTGTCCCGTAAAGGGCAAAATCACTTACCTCGCTAGCCGGACGCTGCGAGCTGAATCCGCGATCTTCGGTAGCGGATGTGGGGGCCTCAGCACCTTCCAGACATCTTCGTACGTGGTGTCGAAGAGCCCGCTCAAAGTCTGGTGCTGCGCCGAATCGAACTCCCACATACTGAAGCCCCGTCGTTGGCACGGGAGAATCCGGCGGACAAGCATGACCTGGACTACGTTGACAAGCTTGAGCTTCTTGTTCACCAGCTTTTTGATGCAGGCTTCAAGCCCGGTCAGCTCCTCCGAATCACCCCATGTCTGGCCACTCTCTTTCCAGGAGGTGAGTCGTATGGGGATGCCAGATCTGAATTCGGGGGCTGCTGCCCATTCAGGGTCACGCGGCTCGGTGATGTAGAACCACCCCGATTGCCACCCCTTAATGGTTTCCACGAAAGTGCCCTCAAGCCAAGTAACGTTGAGCATCTTGCCCACCATGGCACCTCCGCACTCCGCTTGGCTGCCCTTTACCACCTTCGGCGTGATACTGAAGGTCTTGAGCCACAAGCCGAAGTGGGGCTGGATGCAGAGGAAGGCCTCACACACGATGATAAACGCCGAGATATTGAGGATAAAATTTGGGGCCAGATCATGGAAATCCAGGCCGTAGTAGAACATGAGCCCCCGAACAAAGGGATGGAGTGGGAAACCCAGTCCGCGGAGGAAATGGGGAAGAAATACTACCCTCTCGTGGGGCCTGGGGGTGGGGATGAGCTCTCCCTCGTCGGGGAGCCGGTGCGTGATGTCGCTGGACAGATATCCGGTGCTGCGCAGCTTCTGGATGTGCCCCTCCGTAACGGAGGAGGCCATCCACTTGCCTCCCGCTCCGGACATAGTTGGAGAAGGTTGAGGTGAGATGTGCGGACTTGGGCGCTGGAGCTCGAGTTCGCGGAGATGGATAAGCCAAGGAGGAAGAAGGTGCAGGTAAAAGGGTTGGATCTTTATCCCCTTATATGGGCGGACGGAAACACGCGTCCCCACCGGCCTGATAAAACTCGCTTATCCCCCAAGCACCACAATCAATGGCGCGGTTGGGTTACCCACGTCCGTATTGATGGGAATCCTTGAATAAGGGGAACACGATCTCCGCTTCGACAAGACGTGCCAAGGAAACCGCTTCGCTAAACACGCTAAGGTGGTACAATAAAAACGATTCGAGTAAAGGCTTGGTAGTGGTGTGACATCACGCCACCAAATACGTCAGCAGATTGAACTTGTGTAAATATCATTCTCTCTACGGTGGTATGTGGAACTTATTTTGTAGAGCCGGACACTATCCTGGTGTTCACAATCTTCTATAAATTATTCGGAGAAGGAACCCGCCTTGCAATGCCGAAGACAACATGCGTGCCGGACTCATCGTCATTGAAGCCTGGTTCAGGGGCTACTGAGGGAGTCCTGGACTAGGGGGTGTCCGGATAGCCGGACTATTATCATCGGCCGGACTCCAAGACTATGAAGATACAAGATTGAAGACTTTGTCCCGTGTCCGGATGGGACTTTCCTTGGCGTGGAAGGCAAGCTTGGCGATACGGATATGTAGATCTCCTACCATTGTAACCAACTCTGTGTAACCCTAGCCCTCTCCGATGTCTATATAAACTGGATGTCTTTAGTCCATAGGACGAACAACAATCATACCATAGGCTAGCTTCTAGGGTTTAGCCTCCTTGATCTCATGGTAGATCTACTCTTGTAATACCCACATCATCAATATCAATCAAGCAGGACGTAGGGTTTTACCTCCATCAAGAGGGCCCGAACCTGGGTAAAACATCGTGTCCCTTGTCTCCTGTTGCCATCCGCCTAGACGCACAGTTCGGGACCCCCTACCCGAGATCCGCCGGTTTTGACACCGACAATGACGAATATCACTTGGGAGGACCGCCTCTGCCCCGTATACCATGAAGAAAGGTGTGTAACCCGTTGACCTGTTGTGAGTGGTGTTGATGCTCCATAACACAGAGGGTAATTCTTCCACCCAACAACCCGATGTCCGCTTTAAAGGAACCATTAGCCGGGGCTTGATACCCTTCAAGATTTCTTGATTGGCTCTCTCAGCTTGACCATTGGACTGAGGGTGCACCAGGGATGCTAAGTCAAGCCGGATGTGCTCTCTCTCACAGAAGTCCTCCATCTCACCTTTAGAAAGGTTTGTGCCATTATTTGTGATGATGCTGTGTGGAAAGCCAAAGCGTAAGATAATCTTTTTGAGAAATTGAACCGCTGTAGCTGCATCACACTTGCTGACGGGCTCCGCTTCAACCCATTTAGTGAACTTGTCAACCGCCACCAACAGGTGGGTCTTCTTATCCTTGGAGCGCTTAAAGGGTCCCACCATATCAAGCCCCCAAGTGGCAAACAGCCAAGTGATGGGAATCATCCTTAATTCTTGAGCCGGAACATGAGCTCGTCATGAAAACTTCTGACAAGCGTCACACCGCTTTACCAGATCCTCAGCATCAGCATGGGCTGTCAACCAGTAAAACCCATGACGAAAAGCTTTAGAAACCATGGACTTTGAACCGGTGTGATGACCACAATCCCCTTCATGAATTTCTCGTAGAATCTCTTGGCCTTCTTCAGGAGAAACACAACGCTAGAATACGCCTGAAACGCTGCAGCGGTGTAACTCACCATTGTGAATAACCATGGACTTGGATCGCCGGACTATCTGCCGGGCCAGAACTTCATCGTCTGGTAACTCGCTCTGGTTCATATACACCAAATATAGAACCATCCAATCCGGAACAATATGTAAAGCGGCCACCAATTGGGCCTCCGGATCAGGAACAGCTAAATCCTCCTTTGTAGGCAACTTAACAGATGGGTTATGCAAGATATCTAGAAAGGTATTGGGAGGTACCGGTTTACGCTGAGATCCCAGCCAGCTTAAAGCGTCTGCCGCTTCATTTTTACGCCGATCAATATGCTCAACCTGATACCCTTTGAAGTGACCCGCCACAATATCCACCTCGCATCTGTAAGCCGCCATGAGTGGATCCTTAGAATCCCAAGTGCCAGAAACTTGCTGGGCCACCAGATCAGAATCTCCAAAGCATCGCACCCGGCTTAAATTCATTTCCTTGGCCACACGGAGCCCATGGAGTAAAGCCTCGCACTCAGTTGCATTGTTTGTACAGGGGAACATTAAACGGAGAACATAATGAATTTTATCACCTCGAGGGGAAGAAAGGACCACTATAGCCCCCGAGCCCTCCAATTGCCTGGATCCATCAAAGTGAATAGTCCAGTATGTATTATCCGGTTTGTCCTCTCATGCTTGTAACTTAGTCCAATCATTGATGAAGTCAACCAGCGCCTGAGATTTGATGGTTGTTCGAGGCATATACTTCAACCCATGTGGACCAAGCTCAATCGCCCACTTTGCAACCCGGCCAGTTGCCTCCCTGTTCTGAATTATATCACTCAAAGGAGCTGAACTGACAACTGTAATGGGATGGCCTTGAAAGTATTGTTTGAGCTTCCGACTTGCCATAAAAACCCCATAGACCAACTTCTACCAATGCGGATATCGTTGCTTTGACTCGATGAGCACCTCACTGATATAGTAAACCGGCCGTTGAACTGGATATTCCTTGCCAGACTCCTTGCGCTCCACCACAATTGCCACACTGACAACATGGGCATTAGCAGCCACGTACAATAACAAGGGCTCTTTGTCAACCGGACCAGCAAGGACCGGCGGTTCAACCAATTGCCGCTTCAAGTCTTCAAACACCGTATTAGCCACATCACTCGAGACAAAGGTGTTTGTTTTCTTCAACATCTGATATAAAGGGATCGCCTTCTCTCCCAAGCGGCTAATAAACTGTCTTAGGGTTGCAATCCGACCTGCTAGACGATGAACATCATTAATGCACGCCGGTTTAGCCAAAGATGTAATCCCTTTGATCTTCTCCGGATTAGCCTCAATGCCTCTGTTGGACACCAGGAAACCTAGAAGCTTGCCCGCGGAACACCGAAAACACACTTGTCCAGATTGAGCATCATCTTGTAAACACGCAGATTGTCAAAGGTCTCCTTGAGATCATCTATCAATGTCTCCTTCTTCCTAGACTTTACCACAATGTCATCAACATAGGCATGAACATTGCGCCCAATCTGAGTGTGAAGACAGTTTTGCACACAGAACTGATAAGTTGCCTGGGCACTCTTGAGCCCAAAGGGCATAGAAACATAGCAGAAGGCTCCAAAGGGAGTGATGAAGGCAGTCTTCTCCTGGTCCTTAACTGCCATTTTGATCTGATGATAGCCTGAATAAGCATCCAAGAAACTCAAATGCTCACAACCCGCCGTCGCATCAATGATCTGATCAATACGCGGGAGAGCAAAAGGATCGGCCGTACAAGCTTTGTTCAAATCTGTGTAGTCCACACACATGCACCAAGTGTCGTTTTTCTTAAGAACAAGCACTGGATTAGCCAACCACTCAGGGTGAAACACTTCAACGATAAACCCAGCAGCCAACAGCCGGGCTACCTCCTCACCAATTGCCTTGTGTCTCTCCTTGTTAAAGCGGCGAAGAAACTGCTTGACCGGTTTAAACTTGGGATCAATATTGAGAGTGTGCTCAGCGAGTATCCTCGGTACACCTGGCATGTCAGAAGGCTTCCATGCAAAAATGTCCCGGTTCTCACGGATGAACTCGATGAGCGCACTTTCCTATTTCAGGTCCAGATTTGTGCTGATGCTAAACTGTTTAGATGAATCGCCAGGAACAAAGTCAATAAGTTTAGTCTCATCAGCCGGTTTGAATTTCAGGTTCAGATCATGCTCAGTTGTGGGCTTCTTCAGAGGGGTCATATCTACCGGATCAACATTGTCTTTATAGAAGTTCAACTCCTCTGTAGCACAAATCGATTTAGCATAGGCTGCATCACCTTCCTCACAATCCAAAGCGATCTTACGACTTTCTTGAACTCTGATGGTCCCCTTGTGACCCGGCATCTTGAGCTGTAAATAAATATAACAGGGCCTTGCCATGAACTTTGCATAAGCCGGCCGTCCAAACAGTGCGTGGTACGGGCTCTGGATCCTCACCACTTCAAAGGTCAATGTTTCAAACCGGGAGTCATGCTCATCACCAAACACAACCTCCAAAGCGATCTTGCCACCAGGATATGCCGATTTACCTGGTACCACACCATGGAAAACAGTGTTTGATGGTTTAAGACTCTTGTCTGTCAACCCCATGCGACGGAAGGTCTCATAATACAGAAAATTGATACTGCTCCCTCCATCCATAAGCACTTTGGTGAACTTATAACCTCCCACCTAAGGTGCCACCACTAAAGCCAGGTGACCCGGATTGTCAACCCGGGGCAGATGATCCTCTCTGCTCCACACAATGGGTTGCTCGGACCACCGCAAGTAATGTGGTACTGCCGGTTCAACAGCATTAACTGCCCTCTTGTGAAGCTTATGATCACGCTTGCACAAACTAGTGGTGAATACATGATACTGCCCACCATTCAAGTGCTTTGGGTGACTCTGATAACCTGACTGCTGCTGATTTCCTTGATTATTTTGTTGGCTATTACCACCTTGGTTGTTCTGGTTGCCCTGATTATTCTGAAATCCAGAGTTTGAACCGCCGCCATGAAAACCTGGACCTGAACCGACCGATGGACCCTGATCATACCGGAAAAGATCAGAGTTTTTGAACTCCTTCATAATGTGACAATCTTTCCAAAGATGTGTTGCTGGAACCTCCTTGGTCCCATGCTTTGGGCAGGGCTGGTTTAACAAACGCTCCAGATTCATTCCGCCACCACGATGGGGCGGTTTACCCTTACGACGCTGCACATTAGCGTTAGCCACAAAATCTGAATTATATGCTTTGCGCTTACCATTATTCCCATGGCCTCCTTGGTTGTGTTGTTGTCCCTTTGCACCGCCGTTCTTCTTTCCCTTCTCCGGTTTCTCCTCATCAGAATCGGGATCCTTGGTATTATCAGAATCGACATATTTGACCAAGGCGGCCATAAGGGTGCCCATATCATTGCACTGGCGCTTGAGTCATCCCAACTTCATCTTTAGTGACTTAAACCGGCAATTACGTTCCAGTGTGATGATTGCTTGGCCAGCATTAATCCGGTCTAATGAATGCAATGCGCACCCAATGAGTTGTTGACTCGTTCTCCCCTTGAACACGGGCATCCAGATCCACAATGGACATAGGTTGTTTACATGTGTCCTTGAAATTGGCTATAAACTAGGCCTTCAACTGGTCCCATGACTCGACGGAGTTAGCTGGTAAGTTCTTCAACCATGTACGGGATGTTCCCTCTAACATCATCGTGAAGTAATTTGCACAAGCCGCTTCATCCACGTCCAGCATCTCCATTGCCATCTCATAACTTTCAACCCACGCCTCAGGTGGCTGATCAGCGGTGTAATTAGGTACCTTACGTGGTCCCTTGAAATCCTTAGGCAGTTGCACATTACGGAGAGCCAGAATAAGACACGGCACTCCCCAGGAACTGAAAGCAAGCCCGGTGCCTCGGTTTACCGATGCCGCTAGCTGAACCGGGGCGGGTTGATAACGACCCGCATATTGTGTTGCTAAAGCGGCCTCCCTTCATGCTCTGCCATTATCCACCACGTCCTGAGCGTTCACCTCACCACGCGTCGGATTGGGTCCTTGAGGGACAATACGGCACCGCGCACTGCTGGACACCTCCGGTTCATCTATATGCCTGCTATAGCTTTTGCTCGGACGTGGGGTCGTGTGAATCCTATATCGGTATACGAGTAAGCTTGCTGCTGTGTCATAGCCGTTTGAAGAAGATCCTTGTCCCGCCGTGTCTCAACCGCCGCTGGCGATTCACCCTCTATCGGAATAGCTGCCAGCCGGGATGATGCTGCTATCATATTGTCCAAAGGGGTAGAGAAGTGACCCGGCGGGGATGTGGTATACCATGGCGGGTTGTCCGTTCATCGAGGTGGACCCATCACCTGAGGTTGATTCGGCGCTCCGGTCCTTGGCACAATAGTCCGGTTCACTGCTGCCGGATTGCTAGTCCCTGCTCCTGGGGTATCAAAGAGATTCATCGCATTGTAATCCGCCGGCAAGCGAGATTGATGTCTCCTCCTGAATACTTGATTCGAAGCTTTCTGATCCATCAAAAGTCGATAATTCTTGGCTTGAATCCTCTGCGCCTGGGCATCTAAAGCGGCCCTTTCTTCAGCCATCCTAGCGTCCTCAGCTGCCAGGTCCTCCTTAGCCTGTATTATCTGATCCTTTAGCTTCGCAACGTCCGCATTGTGCTGATCCTGCGTCACCGGGGTAACTGTCGTGGTCAACAAGGTCGCCCAGGCATCCATCAAACTGGAGAGAACTTGAGCCGGTCGGCACACCGGGCCTCCTGCCGCGGCCGCTGATCCGGAATTCATTGCTGTTGTAGATGAAGATTGCAAAGTGGGCTGTGTTTCGGCCATAAAGATTCCAACTCGGTTCGGCGGTTCAAGAAATTCCGGAATACTGGTGCCATCGGAATACCCTTCATACACACCGTCACGAACTTGATATAAGGACTCAGTTTCACCAGCGGATGATTCACCGTCGAAATAAGCGATCGTCTCACCTTCAGACACCGGTTCAAATCCGACCCCATGGACACATCCTACGAACGCACGCTTCATGGCAGGCTGAATCCGAGCGGGGCTTGCATGCTGAGCCGTCTCGGCGAGGTCGGTGCAGATGTCCGGCTCAGGGCCCGGTTCGCCGATCTTGCCGATGAAGACATGAATTCCGCCAAAGAGGACCCGGTACCCGTACTCGATTGAGCCGGCCTTGGGGCCCCATCCTTCATCGTTGATGTAGAGCTTGCCGCGACGACTCTTGGTCATCCGGCCGACCGCGTACCCTTTGAGTCCTTCAAAGTTTCCCTTTAAGAACTCGAAACCATCGTGCGATAGCCCCATGGTGGGCGCCAACTGTCGTGGAAATATCACGTCAGATGTCCTCATGAAAGGACTTAGTCGTGGAGCCATCGCGGCGGGTTATCTTAAAGGGGTTAAACCGGACAAAGGACACTAATAACCCACAAGTATACGGGATAGTTGTAGCCTCTTTCGATAAGTAAGAGTGTCGAACCCAACGAGGAGCTAAAGGTAGAACAAATACTCTCTCAACTCCCATCGGCCATTGATACGACTCTACGCACGCTTGATGTTCGCTTTACCTAGAACAAGTATGAAACTAGAAGTACTTTGTAGGAGTTGTTGGATAGCTTTGCAAGATAATAAAGAGCACGTAAATAAAAGCTAGGGGCTGTTTAGATAAAGATGCAAAAAAGGTAAATAAAGCGAGTGTGGAAAAGTGGTGGTAGGAGTTCTGAAAGTGTCCCTAAGCAATTGACTACGTTACTAGATCGATAGCAAGTTTTATGTGGGAGAGGCATAAGCTAACATACTTTCTCTTCTTGGATCATATGCACTTATGATTGGAACTCTAGCAAGCATCCGCAACTACTAAAGATTCATTAAAGTAAAACCCAACCATAGCATTAAAGCATCAATCCCCCTTTTACCCCATACGCAACAATCCCCTTACTCAGATTTGTGTTTCAGTCACTCACACAACCCACTATAAGCGAATCATGAACGTATTGCAACACCCTACAGCAGGAATCCCTCATGCTTGCGCGACACGGAGGGCACAATAGGACAGCAACATAACCACAAGCAAATTAAATCAATCATAGCAATTCATTAACCACCAATAGGACAACGAAAATGTACTCAGACATCATAGGATGGCAACGCATCATTGGATAATAATATGAAGCATAAAGCACCAAGTTCAAGTAGAGGGTACAGCGGGATGCGGGAGAGTGGACCGCTGGATATAGATGGGGGAAGATGATGGAGATGTTGGTGAAGATGACGGCGGTGTTGGTGAAGATCGTGGTGATGATGATGGCCCCCGGCAGCGCTCTGGCGCCATCGGAAGCAAGGGAGAGAGAGCCCCCCTTCTTCTTATTCTTACTTGACCTTCTCCCTAGATGGGAGAAGGGTTTCCCCTCTGGTCCTTGGCTCCCATGGCGTGGGAGGGGCAAGAGCCCCTCCGAGATTGGATCTATCTCTCTGTTTCTGCGTTCTCTGATTCTGCCCCTTCACTGTTTCCTTTATATCTGGAGATCCGTAACTCCGATTGGGGTGAATCTTTCGCTCAAATTTTTCTCATAAAATTAGCTTTCTTGCGGCAAAAGAAGAGCGTCAACCGCCTTAAGGGTGGCCCAGGAGAGCCCAGGGCGCACCCAGGGGTAGGGGGCGCGCCCCCCTGTCTTGTGGCCACCCCGGACACCGTTTCATGTTGATTCTTCCTCCGGAAAATCCCAATTTCCAAAATAATTCTCCGTCCGTTTTTATCCCGTTTGGATTCTGTTTGATATTGGTTTTCTGCGAAACATAAATCATGCAACAGACAGGAACTGGCACTGGGCACTGGATCAATATGTTAGTCCCAAAAATAGTATAAAAAGTTGCCAAAAGTATATGAAAGTTGAAGAATATTAGCATGGAACAATCAAAAATTATAGATACGACGGAGACGTATCAGCATCCCCAAGCTTAATTCCTGCTCATCCTCCAGTAGGTAAATGATAAAAAAGATAATTTTTGATGTGGAATGCTACCTAGCATAATCTTGATCATATGTCTAATCATGGCATGAATATTAAGACACGAGTGATTCAAAGCAATAGTCTAGCATTTGACATAAAAACAATAATACTTCAAGCATACCAACCAAACAATTATGTCTTATCGAAATAACATAGCCAAAGAAAGCTCATCCCTACAAAATCATATAGTCTGGCTATGCTCCATCTTCGTCACACAAAATACTCCCATCATGCACAACCCCGATGACGAGACGAGCAATTGGTTCATACTTTTTAACGCGCTTCAGCTTTTTTAACTCTTAGGCAATACATGAGCGCAAGACATGGACATAGCACTATGGTGGTATAAGGTGGTGGTTGTGAGAACAAAAGGAGGGAGAAGATAGTCTCACATCAACTAGGCGTATCAACATGCTATGGAGATGCTCATCAATAGATATCAATGTGAGTGAGTAGGGACTACCATGCAACGGATGCACTAAGAGCTATAAGTGTATGAAAGCTCAAACTGGAAGCTAAGTGGATGTGCATCCAACTTGCTTGCTCATGAAGACCTCGGGCGTTTGAGGAAGCCCATCATCGGAATATACAGGCCAAGTTCTATAATGAAAATTCCCACTAGTATATGAAAGTGAAAACATAGGAGGCTCTCTCTATGAAGAACATGGTGCTACTCTGAAGCACAAGTGTGGTAAAAGGATAGTAACATTGCCCCTTCTCTCTTTTTCTCTCATTTTTTTATTTTCTTTTTTTCTCTTTTTTTATTTTTATTTTTTTGGTGGGCTTCTTTGGCCTCTTTTTTTATTTGGGCTTCTTTAGCCTCTTTTATTTTTCATAAAGTCCGGAGTCTCATCCCGACTTGTGGGGGAATCATAGTCTCCTTCATCCTTTCCTCACTGGGGCAATGCTCTAATAATGATGATCATCACACTTTTATTTACTTACAACTCAATATTACAACTCAAAGCTAGAACAAAATATGACTCTATATGAATGCCTCCGGCTGTGTACCGGGATATGCAATGAATCAAGAGTGACATGTATGAAAATTATGAAGGTGGCCTTGCCACAAATACGATGTCAACTACATGATCATGCAAAGAGCAATATGACAATGATGAAACGTGTCATAATAAACGGAACGATGGAAAGTTGCATGGCAATATATCTCAGAATGGCTATGGAAATGCCATATAGGTAGGTATGGTGGCTGTTTTGAGGAGGGTAAATAATAGGTTTGTGCTACCGGCAAAAGTTGCGCGGTAAAATAGAAACTAGCAAAGTGGAAGGATGAGTGTGCGTATATCCATGGACTCACATTAGTCATAAAGAACTCATATACTTATTGTAAAAGTCTACTTAGTCCTTGAAGCAAAGTACTACTACGCATGCCCCAAGAGGGATAGATTGGTAGGAAAAGACCATCGCTCGTCCCCGACTGCCATTCATAAGGAAAGCAATCAAAGAGCACCTCATGCTCCAACTTCGTTACATAACGGTTCACCATACGTGCATGCTACGGGACTTGCAAACCTCAACACAAGTATTTCTCAATTTCACAGTTAGTCAACTAGCACAACTCTAATATCACCACCTTTATATCGCAAAACTATTGCAAGGAATCAAACATATCATATTCAGTGATCTACAAGTTTATGTAGGATTTTATGACTAACCATGTGAATGACCAATTCCTGTCATGTCTCTAAATAGATATAAGTGAAGCAAGAGAGTTTAATTCTTTCTACAAAAGATACGCCCATGCTCTAACAAATATAAGTGAAGAAAAAGAGCATTCTACAAATGGTGGTTGTCTATATGAAGAGAAACAGGCAATCCAACTTCAAATGATATAAGTGAAGCACATGAAGCATTCTATAAAGCCATACTCAAAAGATTTAAGTGAAGTGCAATGAGCATTCTATAAATCAACCAAGGACTATCTCATACCAGCATGGTGCATAAAAGAAAAATGAAAACTAAATGCAAAAGATGGTCCAAGACTTGCACATAATGCATAAACGAAACGAATACGAAAACATACCGATACTTGTTGAAGAAAGAGGGGATGCCTTCCGGGGCATCCCCAAGCTTAGATGATTGAGTCTCCTTGAATATTTACTTGGGGTGCCTCGGGCATCCCCAAGCTTGAGCTCTTGCCTCTCTTCCTTTTCCTCATATCGAGACCTCCTCGTTTAGACACTTCATCCACACAAAACTTTAACAGAAAACTCAGTAAGATCCGTTAGTATAATAAAGCAAATCACCACTCTAAGTACTATTGAAAACCAATTCATATTTTGTTTTTTCATTGTGTCTACTGTAATATGACTTTTCCATGGCTTAATCCACTGATATAAATTGATAGATTCATCAAAACAAGTAAACTATGCATCAAAAACAGAATCTGTCAAAAACAGAACAGTCTGTAGAAATCTGAACATCCACCATACTTATGGTACCCCAACAATTCTACCAAAATTAGGAAAAATAAAAAAGTTGAATAGCAATACAGTGCAAAATGAGTCCGAACCATTTGACGTTCCAGTTAAAAATGTAAAATCGCGCACTACAGCCAAAGTTTCTGTCCTGCACCGTACAAACCAACAAGCATTGTAAACATCCTAAAGGCAAACCTTGGCACATTATTTTTATAATACAATAGAATTATACAAGGGGATAATTATTTTTGATGAAAAGTTTCTGTAATCAAGATCCACAAAGCTTTCGTGAGCATGAACAAAGTTCAAGGCTAGCTCCCACTTCAACAATGCTTGTCTTTCTCACTTTCACTTTCCTTTTTGAAAAGTTTTTAGGTTCCCCTCTTTATTTTTTTGGTTTTTAAACTACATGAAAGCACTCAACAGAAATAAATGACTCTCTAAAACTTCCGGGTTGCCTCCCTGGCAGCGCTTTCTTTAAAGCCATTAAGCTAGGCATTTAGTGCTCAAGTAATGAATCCACCCGGATCCCAAGGTATATCAAAGCCAATGTTAATTAACAATGATTTGTGATTTAGTAGTGAGAACAAAGTAACATATATCATGCAACAACGAAGTCTAACTCTCTTCCTATGCATCGGCATGTCATAAAAGAACAATTCATGCACACAAAGTAAAGGGCAATGCATAGTATAAACAGTTTCTTGCAATTCTATCGTATTGGAAACATAGAGAGGTGGAGATAAAGTTCCTCTCTCATAATAATTGCAAGTAGGAGCAGCAAGCACATGCATATTACATTCATCAAAATCATCATGTGCAATGGTAAAAGGCAACCCATCAATATAATCCTTAATAAGCACAAACTTCTCCGATATTGTGTAGTAGGGAGAATTCAAAAAGATAATAGGACTATGTGTAGGTGCAATAGCAACAACTTCATGTTTAACATAAGGAACTATAGCAAGTTCATCTCCATAAGCATAATTCATATTGGCATCTTGGCCACAAGCATAGCAAGCATCATCAAAAAGGGATATTTCAAACAAATTCAAGGGATCATAGCAATCATCTTCCGTAAGCACGAAGGGGAATTAAATAATGTATGAGTTGGAGGGTTACTATCATTAGAAGGTGGGCACGGGTAGCTAATCCGCTCTTCCTCCTTTTGTTCTTCGCTCTCCTCATCATCTTTTTCATCCAATGAGCTCACAGTTTCATCAATTTCTTCTTCATAGCTTCCTGCAAAATATTAGTCTCTTCTTGGACAGCGAAGACTTTCTTCATAAAAGCATTAATATAGTAATTGTATTCATAATTTTCATAGCAATATCTAAGCATAGCAAGATTTTCAGGCCTATAACCATCATCATCAAAAGCTTCATACTTTTCAAACAAAGCTTCAATTTCATAAGCAGCGTTAAAAGCAACAAATTCTTCTATTTGTTCCACATCATAGTAATCATATATACCATTAGCACAAGAAGCTAAGGTTTCATTATCATTAAATTTGCATGAAAAGGGAAGGTGTGGAGCCTCCATCCTAGAGCAACAAGGAATATCATATCTCAACCATAGATTACAGGCATACCAACACAACATAATAAATTGATTCCATAATAGTTTCCCTTTTTGTGTCAAGCGATAATCCCTAAAGTATTCACGTTGATCCAACGTGTCTCCCATTATAAAGTTGAATGGGGTTTTCTCAGGATTATCAAAGTAGTACATAATATCTATCGCATAATGAGAGTCGGGGGTTTTAGGAGTTACCCCATCTACATGAGTAGCAAGTACATCTAATTTTTTTTGGTCTTTTGGCTCCCCGGCAACGGCGCCAGAAAAAGGTCTTGAATACCCGCAAGTATACGGGATAGTTGTAGCCTCTTTCAATAAGTAAGAGTGTCGAACCCAACGAGGAGCTAAAGGTAGAACAAATACTCTCTCAAGTCCTATCGGCCACTGATACGACTCTACGCACGCTTGACGTTCGCTTTACCTAGAACAAGTATGAAACTAGAAGTACTTTGTAGGAGTTGTTGGATAGCTTTGCAAGATAATAAAGAGCACGTAAATAAAAGCTAGGGGCTGTTTAGATAAAGATGCAGAAAAGTAAATAAAGCGAGTGTGGAAAAGTGGTGGTAGGAGTTATGAAAGTGTCCCTAAACAATTGACTACGTTACTAGACCGATAGAAAGTTTTATGTGGGAGAGGCATAAGCTAACATACTTTCTCTTCTTGGATCATATGCACTTATGATTGGAACTCTAGCAAGCATCTGCAACTACTAAAGATTCATTAAGGTAAAACCCAACCATAGAATTAAAACATCAAGTCCCCTTTTACCCCATACGCAACAATCCCCTTACTCAGGTTGTGTTTCAGTCACTCACGCAACCCACTATAAGCGAATCATGAACGTATTGAAACACCCTACAGCAGGAATCCCTCATGCTTGCGCGACACGGAGGGTACAATAGGATAGCAGCATAACCACAAGCAAATTAAATCAATCATAGCAATTCATCAACCACCAATAGGACAACGAAAATCTACTCAAACATCATAGGATGGCAACACATCATTGGATAATAATATGAAGCATAAAGCACCATGTTCAAGTAGAGGGTACAGCGGGATGCGGGAGAGTGGACCGCTGGATATAGATGGGGAAGGTGATGGAGATGTTGGTGAAGATGACGGCGGTGTTGGTGAAGATCGCGGTGATGATGATGGCCCCCGGCAGCGCTCCGGTGCCCCCGGAAGCAAGGGGGAGAGAGCCTCCCTTCTTCTTCTTCTTCTTCCTTGACCTTCTACCTAGATGGGAGAAGGGTTTCCCCTCTGGTCCTTGGCTCCCGTGGCGTGGGAGGGGCGAGAGCCCCTCCGAGATGGATCTATCTCTCTGTTTCTGCGTTCTCTGATTCTGCCCCTTCACCGTTTCCTTTATATCTGGAGATCCGTAACTCCGATTGGGGTGAATCTTTCGCCCCGATTTTTCTCATAAAATTAGCTTTCTTGCGGCAAAAGAAGAGCGCCAACCGCCTTACGGGTGGCCCACGAGAGCCCAAGGCGCGCCCAGGGGTAGGGGGGCGCGCCCCCTGTCTCGTGGCCACCCCAGACACCGTTTCGCGCTGATTCTTCCTCCGAAAAATCCCAAATATTCCAAAATAATTCTCCGTCCGTTTTTATCCCATTTGGATTCCGTTTGATATTGGTTTTTTGTGAAACATAAAACATGCAACAGACAGGAACTGGCGCTGGGCACTGGATCAATATGTTAGTCCCAAAAATAGTATAAAAAGTTGCCAAAAGTATATGAAAGTTGAAGAATATTGGCATGGAACAATCAAAAATTATAGATATGACGGAGACATATCAGACACGAGGATTTTATACTAGTTCGGCCCCTTCGATGAAGGTGAAAGTCTACGTCTAGTTGTGTTGGGATTATTGGGGTCTCGATAACCAGGGAGCTAAACACGCTATGCCTGGCTCTCGAGTTGTTGTTTCTTGTCCGTGAACCGCTGCCAGGTTGTCCCCTTATATACACGGGTTGATGCCCGGCCGGTTTACAGAGTCCCGAGGCCGGCTCATACAAGTGTCCGGCTCGGTCTCTCCTTTCCTATCTTACAATACAAGTTACATAACCATGGCGGTTTACCACTATGGGCCCTAATCCGCCTTTGGGCTCCGGGCCTCTAAGCTTCATTAGTAAAGCGCCATCTTCTGAGTCTTTGTGGGCTTCAATATAGTTGAAGGTGAACCGGCCCCTTCTGGGTGGTTTACACTCAGTAGTTATACCCCAACAAGTATATTTCCAAGGAAATATACTGATCCTGATGTGTCAAAGGTGCCCATTTGCCCTTTCTTAAACAATTTTACTTTGTTTTGTGTTCTTCATGTATGTCCAGTTTCACATTGCTGGTGTTTCATGCCATATTCATCAATCCTGCGCACATGCCTTATGATTGAGTAACTTGATTAGTATTAATGCCATTGTCCTATCTCAGTAAACTGTTTGTTTTTTCAGTAGGAAAAAAATAAAGTAAATCTAGTATATCTTGGTATTCTAGAATTCTGGTGTCTCACAGAAGTTGCTTTATGTCCTGCTTTAGCTTGCAAACCTGATGATTTGTTGTCTGTTCTCATTTCTTAAGTTTGAAATGTTTCAAACTCCTGTGTGCCCTCATCCTCAACTAGATCTGTATGTACCTTTGTAGTAAGAAATACATTGGTCATGTAAATTTCACCGGGAACTATATCTGCCTCCATATGTTCTTTCCAGCATTGAATGTTGTAAGTAGAGGTTAGAAATGCAGAACTGTGATGTTGTGCTGGGAGCACTCTTGCTACAGCCATGAGTTACGTTTCAGCTTCACATCTTCTCAGATTTAACTTTGGTTTACATTGAAACTGTTGCAAGTGTCAAATGAGTGCATAGTATGCAATTTGTCTAGTAATCTAGGCACACATAAGTATCAGGCCATATGTTTTCTTATAAGCAAAGTAAGTTAAAACATACTAGTGCTATCGTGATTTTCATACTACAACCATTCATTTATTAGTTTGATGTTTTATATGCTTCTGATGCTTGATCCTTTCAATGCTAGGTGATTTGATTTTCAGAAGTTGCAAGAGGAAGACGATGAAGCATGCCTCTTGTTGTACTTCGTAGCTAGTTATATTGTAATCGGTAGTAGTCAGCATATATGTTTCTATGAATACTATGTAAAGACTGTAATAGGCTAATTTTGCCTATCGTTTGAAGAATTTAGTTCTGTTCCATTTGAAATATTTGTATTTTCTTCTATGAAATGTGAGAAGTAGAAAGTTGGCAAGTTAGACCAACTTAATGAAAAGTCCAAGTCCCCAAAAGTAAATGGACTGTAAAATGGCCGAGGCCCAAAAAAGAATTGGGCTAGAATTGGACTGTAAAAGGGCTGAGGCCACAAATGGATTGCAAAACAAAAAAACAAAATTTATTGTAAAAGGATGTAACCTGGAAAATAGAAGGCCGAATTGTTGGGCTAGGCCCATGTAACTAATGAAAGCATGGGGAAAAAATACATTAGATGGGTTGAATTAATGGGCTCGGCCCATGTAAAGCATTGAATTGGACTGGGCTGAATCTTATCAACGACCTTTTCAATTGGTCGCAATTTTGCCACGTCAGATCCGATGTGGCCTGGGCAGAAAGCCAGTGACCAAAACAAAAGGTCATGGGTTCAATGGCCTTTTGTTTTGGTCGTAAATGTCTACGACCTTATCCCGAAGAAGGTCGTTAATTTCAGTTTACGACCGTTAGATTTTGACCATCTGTTTTTGGTCACAAAAAGGTCACAAATGAAAAACAATGACCTTTCAGCAACCAATAGTGATGGACGCAAGTTGACATATTTCTTGTAGTGTAGTGAGGAAGTTAATGATAATGATCATGAAACTTCAGATCAAGTTATTACCGAACCTCATAGGTTTTCCAGAGTGAGATCCGCACCAGAGTGGTACGGTAATCCTGTTCTGGAAGTCATGTTACTAGACCATGGTGAACCTACGAACTATGAGGAAGTGATGATGAGCCCAGATTCCACGAAATGGCTTGAGGCCATGAAATCTGAGATGGGATCCATGTATGAGAACAGAGTCTGGACTTTGGTGGACTTGCCCTATGATCGGCAAGCCATAGAAAATAAATGGATCTTCAAGAAGAAGACCGACACATATGTTGGGGATATAACTATTTGAGTAAGCCGCCCGGGATGGGTCGGGTTACGTGAAGAAGACTACCAGAGAGAAGGCCCAAGACCAAAGCATGAAGATGGCGGTTCATAGAGGGCTTAAAAGCCCACAGGCGACTTAAGGCCTGTTGTAGTAAACCGCCATAATGGTATGACTTGTATCATAAGGTAGTTTTACTAGTCACCGAGCCGGACACTGTTATAAGCCGGCCGGGACTCTATAGGCCACAGGGCGTCAACCCGTGTATATAAGGGGATGACTTGCTGGTGGCTTAGGGCAAGAAACAACTCATCGAGAATAGGGCATAGCGTATCTCGCTCCCTGGTCATCGAAACATCAATACCAACCCAACTAGAGTAGGCTTTACCTTCACCGTAAGGGGCCGAACTAGTATAAACCATCTCGTGTCCTTTGTCCTGATTAACCCCTTCAAGCTTCCTAGTTGCGATGGCTCCACAACTAAGTCCTTTCACGAGGACATCTGACGTGACAATTCCACGACAGTTGGCGCCCACCGTGGGGCCAGCGCATGGTGGATTTGAGTTCTTGAAGGGTAACTTCGAAGGGCTCAAGGGATACGTAGTGGGCCGGATGACCAAGAGTCGTCGCGGCAAGATCTACATCAACGACGAAGGCTGGGGCCCCGACGCTGGCTCAATTGAGTACGGGTACCGGGTCCCCTTCGGAGGGATCCACGTCTTCATCGGCCGGATTGGCGAGCCGGGGCCTGAGCCGGACAACTACACCGACCTCGTCGAGACGGCTCAGCGTGTGAAACCCGCCCGGGCTCAAACCGGCATGAAGCGCGTCTTTGTGGGCTGTGTCCATGGAGAAGAGCTTTCCGAAAGTCCTGAAGATGGTGGTGAGACGGCCGTCCACTCGGACGGTGATTCGTTCGCCGGTTCAACAGATTCTCTGTATCAAGTTCAAGATGGTGTGCTCGGGGGCTATTCCGATGGCTTCGGTATTCCGGACCCCTGTGAGTCGCCGAATTGGGCAGGAGTCTTCATGGCTGGGACTCAACCCTGTCAAAACTCTACAACCGCTACTGCAGTTACGTCCAGGATAGGAGCGGCCAGGGCAGGAGGCCCTGTGCGCCCGCCGGCTCAAGTGCTGATAGACCTCATGGACAAACTTATGACCCTGTTAACTGCCACGGTTATCCCTGCGAACAAAGATGAGCATGACGTGGAGGTGGCACGGGTACGTGAGGAGATAGCTCAAGCCAAGGAGGCCTTGGCAGCTGAGGATACTAGACTAGCTACGGAGCGGGCGGCTCTCGGCGCCCGGGCACAGCGGTTGCAGTCAGAGGCTTACCAGCTCACGATGAGCTTAAATGCATCCAATGAGGTAATGAGGAGGAGACACCAGAAGACCCAATCCCGGTTACCTCCGAATTATGACCCTCGGGTTCTGTTCGCTACACCCGGAGCCGGCCCAAGTAACCCGCCAGATGCCAATCAGCTTATGACATCCGGAGCAGGAGGACCGGCTCAGCATCGAGAGATGCCACCTCCTCATGTGAGCATGGCGCCGCCACGTTATGTACTGATACCGCCGGGTCACTTTTCCAACCCCATGGAGAACTTAATCACAGCATCAGCGCGTCTGGCGGCTCTCCCAGTGAATGGTGATGATCCAACAGCGGTGGAGACGCGGAGAATCATGGAACTTTTCCAGACGGCCCTGGCTCAGCAAGAGAACTATTCCTACAGCCGGGATAGGATTCATTCAACTCCTCCGCCTTGGTTAGCACCGCCTTGTCAGAACCGGAGTCCGAGTTACAGCAGGCACATGGAGTTTGAAGCTTTATCAAGCAACGCCCAGCGCCGCGACCAACATGGTGGCTATAACCCGGTGCCGGACCGAGTACGTCAGGAGAACGAGCGGGCGGCTCAGCTGGCGGCTCAGCTGGCGGCTCAACAGGCGGCACGATAGAATGTTACAGAGTATCCAACGACTTCCACTGAGATGGGAGTAGCCACCAGAACCGGTGGTGTTCCTTGTTTGATACCGGCTTTGCGTAACGTGCGCCTGCCCAAGGACTTCAAGGGACCTCGAAAGGTGCCGAATTACACGGCCGACTTACAGCCTGAAGCATGGATCGAAAGTTATGAGATGGCCATGGAACTGTTGGAGGTTAGTGACGCGGCAATGGCTAAATATTTTACCATGATGTTAGATGGAACGGCCCGGTCTTGGTTTAAAGGCTTACCACCAGATTCCATTGGTTCGTGGGAAGAGCTAAAAGCCCGTTTCATCCGGAACTTCAAAGACACTTGTAAGCAGCCTATGACGATCATGGACTTGACGAATTGTAAGCAGGGGGGAAGTTGAATCTACCACCCATTGGGTACGCCGGGTCAAGGAGATAATTCATTCATCTGATAAGATGGATGTCGGATCTGCAGTCCTTATATTGGAAAAGAATTGCAGCTTCAAGCCACTGAGGCAGAAACTGGGGCGCCTTAAACGTGGCTGCAAGGATATGGGTACATTAATGGCGGCTCTGGTCAAGTATGCCAATTCTGATAGTACCAAAGATCCCGAGTCTGGCAATGAAAAGACAGAGAAGGGAAAACAAAACGACAGTAGAAAGGACCGACAGCATAACACCGGTGAATCAAAGTGGCAAAAAGCATAAGGCGGACGACAACCCGGAGCTTGTGGCCAACGTTATTACACAGGGTAACAATCAGAGACATAAGGGTGACTGGCCTCGATCCAGCGGGTTATACACCTTTCTTCATGGTTTATGGAGTAGAGGCAGCTTTGCTAAGTGATATCCAGCACGATTTGCCCCGCCAGCCATGGGGTATAACCCATCTTCGACTTTGCTATATTTAAGCCACCGGCTCTTGAGATATATATATTTTGATAATGTATATATTATATAAAGTAATAAAGCAGGACCTCTGTCCTTTTTTCACCCTCAAAAGTTCATGTCTTTTTGTCAGATGGTGGAAACAACCAACAGGGAGCGGATCATATCTGAATCCGGATTTACCTTTGGTCCGGCTTATGATCATATCTGAATCTAGCCATGGTCACTTGGGGGCTTCCTGTTCAAACATAGGTCATATTCGAACCAAAGAGAACATAGCTGTCGAAACCCGCTTGATCGGCATACTGCCAAACCCACTTGGGGGCTTCTTGATCATATTTGAATCATAGCTTAACCCCTTTGGGTCTGACATGGATCGTATACGAATCAGCGTCATTAAACAAATCTTATGGTCACTTGGGGGCTTCCTGTTCAAACATAGGTCGTATTCGAACCAAAGAGAACATAGTTGTCGATACCCACTTGATCGGCATCGCCAAGCCACTGGGGGCTATATGATCGTATCTGAATCTTAGCTTAACCCCTTTGGAACGGTTTACTGATCGCATTCGAATCAGAAGCCTGACAATTATTTTGACTATCTTGAGACTTTGGGAAAACATTATGAGATGTTTTTTGTCTTTCTGGTTTAATATTGGTCACACCAGGTTGTTAAGTACCAGGTGAGCATCAAATAAGCAGGAAAGCTTATCAAGGGATTGCAGGCATGCTATTATGTTTATGCTTAGCAACAATATAGTTGTAAACTAGCCTGTGTAGGGTGCCTTTGGTTCGTTTCCGGGTTACAAATACCTTATGTGACACCCGGTGTCATAAACCGCCAAGGGAGTTTTGTTTGTTTTATGTGCAGGATAAGACAAGCAAATTTAACATCAGGGAGGCAAACGGTCAACATAAGCTAGAGGTATATAGCAATGGCGGCTTATGAAAGTATTAAGCGCCATAAACATGCGCAAAGCCATGACAAAGTTGAGAGGTTTCTCTACCCTATTACAGGACTCCCCGAGTCTGAATAAATGAAGCATTGTTTTTTGCAAAGCATCTGGCGATTTACTCCTTCGGCGGGCTTAAAGCCTCCGGGTTATCCTTCTCCACTTCTCCGTCGGCTGTTTTGTCCTGGAAAGTTGATGAGGCCCAGTCAATGCCGCTCAAGGCTTCAAAATCAGCTTCATCATCTATTAAACCAGTTGGATCCACTTCGGGGGCAAAAGTATGCTTACGAATCGGAGGGATCAGGCTGATTTGATCATATGGAGTGTTTGGAATTCTCCGGTTCTCACTGTCGTAAGCTGGCGCATACTTGCTAAGGTCAGTATCATTTCCAATAAGGTTGCCACGGGACGTATGGCTTTGATGCAGGCGGTGAAGTCATGGTCGTCAAATGCAGTGCCGTCCTCCTTCAGACTTGGGTATCCAAGGGCAAGGTTGGCCGGGTCTAGTTCTGGGAGCCATGCTTTAGCCCGGCTCAATGCGGCTACGGCTCCGGCTCTTGAGGACGCCCGCCTTAAGTCTTGGATCCGCTGGGGAAGAAAAGCGAGGCTCTTCAATACGTCTTGCAGAAGGCGGGGATGTGGAGTTGATAAAGCTACAACGGCCAAGGCACGTTGTGACCCGGAGTATAGCTGTTCCACTAAGGTGTAAACTGCTTTAAGCTTGATCAGCATGTTTTGCTTTAGGTTGATACTCCTGGGGCCTGTATGTGCACAAGTATAACAGTCAGACGGAAGTAATTATTGCCATAGTCATTGTAAGGTTACAAGGTTGGAAGTTTTTGCATGATAACTTACCGAAGATAGCCGAGACCATTTGAGATATCTGCTGTTTTAAGTCGGACAGCTCGGTTGTTGCTTCTGCAAGGGATGCTTCTGCTGTTTCGGCCCGAGTCACCAGGGAAGCCTTCTCATCAGCCCAAGTTTTCTTCTCCGACTCAAAATTCTTCTTCAGCTTCTCATTTTCAGAGACGCTGAATTCAAATTTGGAGTTAGCCTTCTGCGTCTCAAGTTCTTGAGTTTTCAGACGGCTCTTTAGGACAGCGATCTCCGATTCAAACTGGCTTATGGCAGCCTGCATTGACACCAGGTTATGGTAAGGATTATAATAAGGTAACATTCAAGTCCCAAGCACCTTACAAGTAAAGATATTTGGCACTTGGGGGCTAATGTATGCTGAAGAATTTTAAACCTATCCTACCGGGTCACACATATTAAGTCTCAAGCACTTTACAAGTAAAGATACTTGACACTTGGGGACTAATGTATATTGCAAATTTACAACTATCATGTTATAATCAGGTTAAATATGTTCTCTTTGAACCGGTTTAATTAATAAGTAAAGCAGATTTCTAAGTCTATAGCATATTTATTAATAAGCGATAGACTTGGGGGCTGGTACAGTATGTAATACTCAGGTAAAAAAGTATAAGTTATACCTCAGATTTGTGCTGTATTTATTTTACCATGTCAATTTCCAGTTCACAGCTATTATGCACTTGATTCAGATAGCCCGAGACTATATCACCAATGCTTAAGTGAGTGTAATCAGTAATGTCCTACTTGGCTTTTCGGCGTTCGGCAAGTTCTTCCTTCGCGGAGCATTTGGCAAGGATGGTAGGCCGCCCTGGTTCAACAAACTGAGACCTAACAATCTCCACTTCCGGTTCATTTGTCTTGACCGGGCTAGGAATCTCCGGGTCATTTGTGTCGAGAGTATCTTCAGCAGGCGGATCAGAAGTTGGCACTGGAATGTCAGAAGCCGGATCAGGTGGCGGCTGGTGGGCAGAGCTATCTGGAGCAGATGCATTAATCACCGGTTCAGTTATAATCGGGTCTTGGGACGGCTTATTCTTCTTCGCCCTCTTGCTGGGTTTTACTTGCATGCTGTTAACAAAGGCAGAAGGATGAATACGCAAGCATGGGTAAAGTAAAATTCAAGGTACATAAGGTTACATTACCCGGGAGCAGTTTTGAAAGCCGGCATGTTTGATTGCATGGATTCACCGGAAGAAGGAGAGGTATCATGATAATTGGAGTCAGACGAATTAAGAGGATGACGAATTAAGCCCGCTAAAGGTAAAACGGAACATAAATCGGAGATAACCTCAGTCCGACGCTTCCTGGTTACGTCAGGTAAGCCAGATGAGAGTTCTGCATCCTTGTTGTTCCGGGTCTGCCTCCGGTTCTCAAGCTGTTGTTGCTTCAAAAGAAATTGAGGATCTTGATAAGCAAGAGCATGTGAAAATCTTACTTTCGGGTCACCCTTCGGATCTTTTGCTTTGGCAAAGGCTCTGAGTTGGAGGATATTATAGTTACCTCTTCATTGGTTGCTTGACTGTTCCCCGTATCCTCCTGAAGGGATAGAATGTCAGACAAGTAATAACAAGGGAATTAAGAGAATTTAAAGATTACCTCTTCATCATCCGAAGAACTATCCTCCAATCTGAGTAAGTCGGAGGTGTTGGGTCTCTTTTTCTTCGAGGTTCCCATCTTGGCGGCTTTCCTTTCGGCTTTCTTGGTTGCCCTGGCTTGTTTTGCAGCTTCATGATCATATTTGGCCTTCCAGAAGTTATCATCGGCTTGTGGGAAAAGATAAGGAGTTATGAGTACCAAAGAAGGTAAAAATAGAAGAGTATTTGTTAAGATTGATAACTTACTGCAGGGGCTGGGTTCTTCTTGCAAAAGGGAAGTAAGCCGAAGGTGTTACTCGTCACAGTGCCCTCCTTCAGCAGTGACTGAGTCGTAGCCTCCACCACATCCTCTGGTCATGAGGAGCAACTAAGGTTTTGTGTCATTTATTTAAACCGGGCACCTCGACAGTTGTGTTTAAGGGCATTTACCAGAAAGAAGTTTTCCGGGTGATAAAAACAAGTTTCACAGATGACAGTTATTCATCAGGATCAAAATATTGCTCTGAAAGGAAAATTTTCTAGACCTAAAAGCAGAGCAGAGAAGTTCATACACTCGAAGAGGGTTTCCAAACAAGGGAAATAACATCTATTTCTATGCAAGATTAACACAAACAAGTACCGCAGCAGTTCTACGTAATTTTTACGATCTAAACAGGGCATTGGGGGTAAGAACTAGTGAGGGTTTGCGTCGGGCGGTGATGAACGCCGACGAACTCGACAAAGTCTCAATGCAGATCTAAGAAAGGGAAGGAGAAGAACTCACGGAGGCGGATGAGCTGCGGAGGTTCGCCGTCGATCTCTGGTCAGAGTCAGGTTGATGCAGCGGCCCGAGTCGGTGAAGACGAGGGGTTCAATGGCAGCAGCAGCGGAGCTCGAGAGGAAGAAGAGAAAGAGGACGACTGAGAGAAGGAGGAGTGAAAGACCTAGGTCGCTCTATTTATAAAGGAAGACTGGCCGAGATGGCGCAAGAAACGAGGAGACCAAAACATCATTATCCAGAGGCCCCGACACCTCGATTCTCGGGATGGTCAGTAAAGGCAAAGATCTGTTGGAGGATATGACAGAGTAAAAATAAGTTTTATTAAAGATGACGTCATGAAGACTTAACCCGGATCCAGTGATGACGTCACGGCAGGTTAAAATCTTCATGCAAGACAAAGGACTAAGGATAGTTCCATGAGGTATTTTAAGATTGACATGAACAGGTTCAAATCAATCTGGGGCCTAATGTTGGGGATATAACTATTTGAGTAAGCCGCCCAGGATGGGCCGGGTTACGTGAAGAAGACTACCAGAGAGAAGGCCCAAGACCAAAGCATGAAGATGGCGGTTCATAGAGGGCTTAAAAGCCCACGGGCGACTTAAGGCCCGTTGTAGTAAACCGCCATAATGGTATGACTTGTATCATAAGGTAGTTTTACTAGTCACCGAGCCGGACACTGTTATAAGCCGGTCGGGACTCTATAAGCCACAGGGCGTCAACCCATGTATATAAGGGGATGACCTGCTGGCGGCTTAGGGCAAGAAACAACTCATCGAGAACCGGGCATAGCGTATCTCGCTCCCTGGTCATCGAAACATCAATACCAACCCAACTAGACATAGGCCTTACCTTCACCGTAAGGGGCCGAACTAGTATAAACCCTCTCGTGTCCTTTGTCCCGATTAACCCCTTCAAGCTTCCTAGTTGCGATGGCTCCACAACTAAGTCCTTTCACGAGGACATCTGACGTGACAATTCCACGACAGACGATAATGTTACTGTCTACAAAGCTCGACTTGTTGCGAAAGGTTTTCGACAAGTTCAAGGAGTTGACTACAATGAGACTTTCTCATCTGTAGCGATGCTTAAGTCTGTCTGAATCATGTTAGCAATTGCCGCATTTTATGATTATGAAATTTGGCAGATGGATGTCAAAATTGCATTCCTGAATGGATTTCTGTAAGAAGTGTTGTATATGATGCAATCAGAAGGTTTTGTTGATTCAAAGGGTGCTAACAAAGTGTGCAAGCTCCAGCGATCCATTATGGACTGGTGCAAACCTCTCGGAGTTAGAATAAACACTTTGATAGTGTGATCAAAGCATATGGTTTTATACAGACTTTTGGAGAAGCCTTTTTACAAGAAAGTAAGTGGGAGCTCTGTAGCATTTCTAATATTATATGTAGATGACATATTGTTGATTGGAAATGATATAGAATTTATGGTTAGCATAAAGGGATACCTGAATAAGAGTTTTTCCATGAAAGACCTCGGTGAAGCTGCTTACATATTGGGCATCAAGATCTATAGAGATAGATCAAGACGCTTCATTGGACTTTCACAAAGCACATACCTTGATAAAGTTTTGAAGAGGTTCAAAATGGATCAGTCAAAGAAAGGGTTCTTGCCTGTGTTATAAGGTGTGAAATTGAGTCAGACTCAATGCCCGACCACTGCATAAGATAGAGGGAGAAAATGACAGTCATTCCTTATGCTTTAGCAATAGGTTCTGTCATGTGTGCAATGCTGTGTACCAGACCTGATGTGTGCCTTGCTATAAGCATAGCAGGGAGGTACCAAAATAATCCCGGAGTGGAGCACTGGACAGAAGTCAAGAATATCCTGAAATACCTGGAAAGGACTACGGATATGTTTCTCGTTTATGGAGGTGAAAAAGAACTCGTCGTAAACGGTTACATCGATACAAGCTTTGACACTGATCCGGATGACTCTAAGTCACAAACCGGATATGTATTTTTATTGAATGGAGGAGCTGTCAGTTGGTGCAGTTCCAAGCAGAGTGTCGTGGTCGGGTCTACGTGTGAAGCAGAGTACATTGCTGCTTCGGAACCAGCAAATGAAGGAGTCTGGATGAAGGAGTTCATGTCCGATCTAGGTGTCATACCTAGTGCATCGGGTCCAATAAAAATCTGTTGTGACAATACTGGTGATATTGCCTTGGCAAAGGAATCCAGATTTCACAAGAGAACCAAGCACATCAAGAGATGCTTCAATTCCATCTGTCATCAAGTGTCCGAAGGGCACATAGAGATTTGCAAGATACATACGGATCTGAATGTTGCGGAACCATTGACTAAGTCTCCTCCACGAGCAAAACATGATCAGCACCAAAGCTCCATGGGTGTTAGAATCATTACTCTGTAATCTAGATTATTGACTCTAGTGCAAGTGGGAGACTAAAGGAAATATGCCCTAGAGGCAATAATAAAGTTATTATTTATTTTCCTGTTTCATAATAAATGTTTGTTATTCATATTAGAATTGTATTAACCAGAAACTTAGTACATGTGTGAATACATAGACAAAACATATTGTCCTTAGTATGCCTCTACTTGACTAGCTCGTTAATCAAAGATGGTTATGTTTCCCAACCATAGACATGTGTTGTCATTGGATGAACGGGGTCACATCATTAGGAGAATGATGTGATGGACATGACCCATCCGTTAGCTTAGCATTATGATCGTTACAGTTTCATTGCTACTGCTTTCTTCATAACTTATACAAGTTCCTCAGACTATGAGATTATGCAACTCCCGAATACCGGAGGAACACTTTATGTGCTATCAAACATCACAACGTAAATGGGTGATTATAAAGATGCTCTACAGGTGTCTCCGAAGGTGTTTGTTGGGTTGGCATAGATCGAGATTAGGATTTGTCACTCCGTGTTTCGGAGAGGTATCTCTGGGCCCTCTTGGTAATGCTCATCACTATAAGCCTTGCAAGCATTGTGACTAATGAGTTAGTTGCATGATGAAGTATTACGGAACGAGTAAAGAGAGTTGCCGGTAATGAGATTGAACTAGGTATGATGATACCGACGATTGAATCTCAGGCAAGTAACATACCGATGACAAAGGGAACAACTTATGTTGTTATGCGGTTTGACTGATAGAGATCTTCGTAGAATATTTAGGAGCCAATATGAGCATCCAGGTTCCGCTATTGGTTATTGACGGGAGATGTGTCTCGGTCATGTCTACATAGTTCTCGAACCCGTAGGGTCCGCACGCCTAACGTTCGACGGCGATTTGTATTATGAGTTATGTGTTTTGATGACCAAAGTTTGTTCGGAGTCCCGGATGAGATCACGGGCGTGACGAGGAGTCTCAAAATAGTCGAGACATAAAGATTGATATATTGGAAGGCTACATTCGGACACCGGAATGGTTCGGGTCATTTCGAATAAGTTTCGGAGTACTGGGGGGTTACCGGAACCCCCTCCGGGGAGTTATTGGGCCTCATGGGCCTTAGTGGAGAAGAGAGAGGGCCGGCAAGGAGGTGGCGCCCGCCCTCCTTGCCCCAATCCGAATTGGACAAGGGGAGGGGGCGGCGCCCCCTCCTTCCTTCTCTCCTCCTCCTCCTTCCCCCCTTCTCCCAACTTGGAATAGGAAAGGGGGCGAATCCTACTAGGTTTGGAGTCCTAGTAGGACTCCCCCCCACCCCCATGGTGCGCCTCCCCTCTTGGTCGGCCTCCTCCTCCCCCTCCTTTATATACGTGGCCAAGGGGCACCCCATAGACACACAAGTTGATCTTTTAACCGTGTGCGG
>NC_041381.1:662613402-662624760 GCF_002162155.2 Triticum dicoccoides
CGGTCATATCGTCGTAATGCTTAGGCGAAGCCCTGCGCCGGTAACTTCATCATCACCATCGCCACGCGTCGCGCTGAAGAAACTCTCCCTCGGCCTCAACTGAATCAAGAGTACAAGGGACGTCATCGAGCTGAACGTGTGCTGAACGCGGAGGTGTCGTACGTTCGGTACTTGGATCGGTTGGATCGCGAAGACGTTCGACTACATCAAACGCGTCTAACACTTCCGCTTTCGGTCTACGAGGGTACGTGGGCACACTCTCCCCTCTCGTTGCTAACTTGCTATGCATCACATAGATAGATCTTGCGTGATCGTAGGAAATTTTTTGAAATTACTGCATTCCCCAACATGTTATCCCCACGGAGAGCCCCGAACCTACGTAAGACACGACGTCGTTTGAGGTCTTGCCTACTCCCGCTTCTAGAGCCCGGCAACGCACTCCTGCCCCCACACATGATAAGCCATCCCTTGTCATATGTCAAGGAAATACCACGACATTACTCCTGCCGACATCTCGGGGGCGCGCGCGAGCTCGTCCATCTCCCTGCTCGCACATGCTTGGCATCGTGTTCCTCCTCCTTGCACGAGACGAGCCTGACTCGCTGGAAACTGCTGAGTCGGGAGTTCCTCAAGGGACTGGCTGAGCGGTGCATTGACATTTGTGCAGACCTAGATTTTGATGGAGCCCAGCTAACCCCAAACAGGCCAATTTGGCCCCTGCACAACCTGCATGGGGATGCAAGGAACCAAAAACGTCCAAGATGCGAGCTCATGTTTGTTGCTCTGTGCAGCAAATTGATGAGGAAGCGCGAGTGGCCCATTGTGGGCCAAGCGGCCCATTGCATGAGGGAGTCACGCCACTCTCCTCCCCACGGGCAAATCACCTCTACATGTTATTTTTTGCCTAAAAAACAAACTTGTGCATGTTATCTTTCCTCTCTTTCAATTTCATTTTCGTTTTTTTCATTTTCATTTTTTATTTATATTTCGAAAATTAAAATACATGTACCCCAGAAAAATGTCCACCACGAATTTGAAAAAACAGTCTAAATCTTTTGTGAGTGTAACTGTAATTTTATTTGATAGCTCTAAAAAAGTGGTCATGACATTTCAAAAATCTTCACGTGATTCAAAAACTGTATGTGACATTTAAAAAAATTATACAATGTAATTTTTTTTAGTAATTCAACAAAAAAATTTGCATAACTATAAAATTATGTTTCATATGTATAAAATATATATATTGTGCATGGAAAAAATGATATTAAAGCATGTTTTTTGAAAAATATTGTACGTGTATGAAAACTATGTTTGACATGTGTACAAAAAGTAGACATCGAAGCAAGTATTTGAAAAAAAATCTTAATAATGTATTTTAAAAATGATAAACATGTATAAAAAAGATCTTTAAAATGCATACAAAATTTATAGTGTGTATGGAAAAATTAGACATTAAAAATTGTATTTTAAAAAGATCTAATCATGTATATAAAATTATTAAACTTGTATAAAAATGTTAAGCTTTACGAAAATGTAGATTCTGTGTGAAATAAAGTACGTATGTGATAAAAAAGGAAAGAAATCAAAATCAAATAAAACCGAAGAAAGAAACATATAATCTGAATAAAGAAAAAAAAAGAAAACTCAAAGAATATCATGCAAAATGGTGAAAAACAGATAATTGAGTGGACAACAGATAAAAAACTATAGGATAAAATGTGCCTGAAACTACTCTATTGGGCCGACCCAATAGATCAGGCTTACAGGCGAGACATATTACGTCTTGGTACGGGGTACATATAGCTGCCGCGGCTCCGGAATGCCAGCTCCAAGAAGCAGGCGATTGACTCCGAAAAAAGACTTGGCTATACACAGCCCATCCATCCCTAAAAAGGAAAAAAATCCCAATTTTGCAAGCGGGACACACGCGCGGTCCACAATGCAGGCCCGAGGGATCGACGAAATCAACACATGAGACTATAGGGATGTATCCGGTGCACTTGGGCAATTGGTGCTACCGGTGCCACCGGTCCCCCATTGCACATGCAAAAATGTTCGAAAAAATTTGGAATACTTTTATTGCATTGACACAACAATAATGCATGTTGGGCTTCAGTTTTGGCCCATTAGCGCATTGATATCAAATTTCTTATTTTTGTATCTCGATCAATGTTTCACATTTTGATTTGAATTTTTGTGACAACATACATTGATGTTGTGGCAATGCACTAAATGTTTTTCGGATTTTTTCAAAAAAAAATTAATGTGCAACGGGACCGGTGCACCGGTAGCACCAACTGCCCCGGTGCACCAGATACGTTCCCTGAGAGTACAAGCTGGCTGGACACTAGCATGCATACAATATTTTCTAGCCGCCAATTCATTATTCCTTAACTTTTTTATATTGTTGATTTTGATTTAGTTAATATCTTCTTTTTCTTTAAGGGTAATAGCAATACCACTAATTTGTTCATTCTTAGCACTTTTTGTGAAAAATCCACTATCATATGCTTATTCTTGCATATTTTTAAAAAATTCTAACTTTTTTGTATATTATATGTGCAATTTTGCCTTTATTTTGTTTTAGATTTTTTTAATTTTTTTCTTAAATTGAAATATCAATGCAACTAATTCATTTTTCATTGGAAACCTTTATTATTTAGATTTTGTTTTGGTTTTTATTTCATTTTATGTATTTGAAAGGATCATACCTAAGTCACTGATTCCTTTTTCTCTTAGAAAACTTTATTATTTTGATTTTATTTTAGTTTCTGTATCATTTTCTTTCTTCCTTCATGTGCATACCAATGCCACTAGTTTATTCCTTCTTGTGAAACTTCCATTTTTTGCGAAAATTTCACTATTATATGCTTATTCTTGCATATTATAAAAACGCAATTTATGTCTAAATTGTGTGCAAATTTTGTTGTTGTTTATTTTCACTTTCCTTCTTTTAAAGTTTAATAACAAAGCCACTAATTTATTCTTACTTACAAAACTTTATTATTTTGATTTTGTTTTACTTCTACATTATGGGTAATTCTAATGCCACTAATTGATTCCTTGTTAGGAAAGTTAATTCTTGTCAAATTTCACTATTATATTATTCTTGCATGTAGTAAAAAAGCGCAATATTTGTGTAAGTTATCTGCAAAAAAATCATTATTTCTTTCAGATTTATTGCATTTTTCTTCTTAGAGGGTAATACCAATACCATTAATTGATTCTTTTTTGAACTCCGTTATTTTGATTTTGTTTTTTTATTTAATTTCTTCTTTGTGGGTAATTCGGATGCCACTAATTCATTCCTACTTAGGATTTTTTTTTTACCAAAATCACATTATTATATCATAGCGCAGTTTATATATTTATAGTTGCATGTTATAAAAAGCATAATTTCTATGTAAATTATGTTCAAGCTTTGGGTAATGCCAATGCAACTAATTAATCCGTTTTTTAACTCTTTTTTTGTGAGGTAGTACTTCATTTCCTTTTTAGCATATGATCCCGCACGCAAACGGCGCATGGCCCAACACACTCTGGTGCGTGCAGAAAGAAAAGTGACTGGCCCAAATTTTATCCTCAGTCAACTGACCACCAGCTGGCCACGTTTCATGGAGCAGGAGGCAGCATGATGGCGGACGTTGCTGAAGGCAAAGCCGGGCGGCGCGCCTGACGTGACGTGATTTGACGAGCACCACTGCGTCCTTCCGTTTCGTCAACCTCGCCGTGTAGCCCGTACGGAGTTGAATGCTCTCCCTTCTTTCCGGTTGAAGATGAAGAAGCATCGCATCGAAGCCGGCCGGCCGAGTTGCCACTTGCCGTGAGGCCGAGCGCAGCTGGAGGCCAAGGGAAAGCGATGTGGCCGCCGTCGTCGGCATGGTACGGGCTGGCGGGGAGCGTCCTTGAGAAGCAGAGGAGCCAGCAATGCCGGCCGGCGACCACGTTCCCAGATCCAGGAAGCGAGATGCTGACACCTGAGAGCGACCGATGGAAGCAGGAAGCTCACCATCACAACAGTATAGCCGACCATGGGCAGCTACTGCACACACAGACTCACCTTGTAGGTTGGACAGCCTGCGGGTGTCCCACATCGTGCGGTCGTGCCACATGTGTCAGCTTCTTACAGACATCCTGCTACAAAATTTGAAAAAGACAAAAAATTGTACATTAAGTGTTCTTTTTTATCAAAGGAGAGGAGCAGAAGGCGCCAATTTCATTTCAAATCAAGCTCAAATACATGATACAACAAAGATTATAACTCCTGGGCAATCAAGCAGTAACAAATGTTGCAAGAAGAACAGCTAAATTGCACCTATGAGCTTGACTGAAATATCTAAAGACAGGTTCCACTTTGAAAGTAAGAAACCTGATGAGCACCATAGCAGGCTACACCTAAAATAACTACAGAAATGTGCACTTTGAAGTTGAAGTAATGAGCAAGAACATGCCTCATCAGCCATCAAGATCACACGTGATGTTTCGCCACCACAAGCTGGAGAGCTGCAGTTTCATCGAGAATAGGGTAAAGGTCCTGTGGTATGTAGACTTATATCATGAAACTGCTTGTTGATGCGCCTTGCACCGAATGACCTAAAGCTTCATGTCCAGTATGATGCAAGTGTGATTTTCCTCTAGTCATATAGTCGTCGGAGTGAATCCAAGGACCTGCAATTTGAGCTCAGTAGCATCTTACAGCATGGAGAACAAAACCCTGAAAATTAAAACCAGGGAGAAGAGAAACTACAGGCATACATGTTACTCATAAAGAATTTAGTTTACCAACTGCTAGGCCAACCCAGAGTTGCAAGTCACCTACAGGATACTTGAGCTCATGACGGTTGAGAAACTCACTGGATGAAACGTTCCAAGTCACCAACACCAAATAAATTTTGCACTACAGGCAACAGCTAGCTAGTCGATAAAAAAAACAGTAACGCATAAATCCTGAAACAAGTAATCAACGGATCATGATACAATATATTAGAGAGTTGTTGGCTGGGACAAGTAAATGAACAAATCCTGGAACAAGTAATCGTACAACTGAAAGGCATTATCAAGATTCAGCATTTGATCTGAATGATTATTTGATGAGCAAGAATCTGAATGAGCATGTAGCATACTAACTGAAAGGCATTGTTACAACTCAGACATGACAAATACTGCATACCTCAACCTCCTTAAGGAAATCGGAAAGCATGCGTCAATTGTATAAGGTCTTGCATTGACATGAAACGGAAATAAATAGGGCTGAAAATAAAGGCACCAGCTGAAGATGCACACATGCAAATACTCTTACTTAAAACGCTACTGTAAATTGTCGAACTACTGCCCAGTAAAAAACTATGCAAAAGGCTAAAGTAGTCCAGGCATATATTCTGAATTTAGACTTTCGCCATAGGCGCTGGCTTCTCGCCAAGCAGGTGCCTCCTTTTTCTGTACATGTCCAGAGCTTCAGATATTATAATCCCACACAAATACTATAAGCACGTACAACAGAATTGATGATTCAAGCCAAAACAGCATTAGAAATGTACTGCCATGAGAACATCCGATCATATGAGATGTGCCGGCAATGTCAGCTCTCCAAATATTATATGACTGATGCTCCACGGAAACAGAAACAATAGCTGAGGGCCAGTGCAACGCTTATCATCTTCAGGACAGTTACACTTGGTGATATATAATTCTTAGTTATGATCACTTATTCCAAGTTCTCAAGGGACAATTCCTTTCAGTCTTTGGCTGCAAATCAAATCAAATCACTTGTTTGACATGCCCGCAACTGCTGCTGCATTTTTGTACAACGCTTTGCTTGGGGGCAACACAGATTTCGAGGTACGTTGCCTTTCTTTCCCTTGCTTAATCTGGTACATTTGAATGCCTAACAGTAATAGTATATCGACAAACCAGTGCTTTGAGGCGCTCAAAGTATCTGCAAGATATATAGTGAGTTGAAACCATTCATTGCCTCATAATCCAAGTTACTGTCAAAATGGTCAAAAAGAAGAAGAAACACCCACTGCTATTGCTGTCAGGTGTTGGTTTCTATGGGACGCACGCATGCAACGAAGAACGGAATAGCAAAGGCGGTCCTGTACCGTGAAGGATTGTGCATAAGATCAGGAAGGAGGCTCATATCCAATAGCGGTCTTATTTCCATGTGTCTATCTCTAGGTGTGAGGCATCATCGTCAGTGCCAAGATGGTTAAAAGTAATGTTGATGCTGGAGTGTTCTATTGATGATCAAAGGATGGGCGTGGGGGTGGTGATTACGTGACCACATTCTTCGAGGCGTCACCATCCCACTGATCCCAGAACTGGCTGAAGCAATAGCGGATTGACCAGGCCCAGACCAACTGATTTGCTCTCAGAAATCTGCAAGTAATCCAATCTAGCAACAGAAATCTGCAACTACTCCAATCTTAAGAACAAGAGCAACCAGATGCTTCAACAATCACAAAGCATCAACGAGGCAAGGATGATAACACCAAGCAAAACATCCGCTTGACGATAACGAATCAGTTTGACAAGCGATGGCCACTGGCCACGATAGGTTTTTTTGTTCTCGCAAACATAACCACTGACCAAAGATGTTCACCGACAGGTCAAAATGATGCACTTGTCACCATCCCACTGTTTGTTCTTCTCTCCAAAATTTTAGCATGTGATGTCAAATCCTGCAACGAACAACAGAACGAACAGTTCAGTATATGAGACTCTGGATCATACCAAAAAAAAGCACTCCGTAACAGAATGTGCAAGAAACTACAGAATACAGTTCAGTAGCGACACTGGCTCACAGGTAAAAAAGAACTATACTACCAGAATGTGCCAAAAACAACAGAACAAAAATTCAGCACTGAAACTATTCCAGGCAACAACAAAAATCACTTGTAAAATGCACAAGAAACAAAAGAACCAACAGCAATAAATTTGTATGTACAGTTCAGTGTGAGTTGGAAAGACTGAATTTTGCATAACATGCATTTTAATATTCACATTCAGAATTCAAATGTCCCAGGAGAGACAATTAGCCGCTCATGGAAAGACATAAATCTGCTTGATCAGACATAAATCTTTTGATTCTGGATAAGAATCACAAGGTTGGATTTGAAGATACAAATGATAGGAGACAAACCTGAGGTGATAGCTTAGGAGCTTCATTTGTCTGGGTCCCAACAGCTCCAAGTCAGCAAGGAACTCATGATCTGGGAGATTCGCCGGCAAAGTCACCATCTGGCCGGTGAGTTCCATGCTGTGGCGGAATAGATATGCATCTCATCTCCACTTGGGGATTATCCGGCCCATACAGGAAACCTGCATCCCGTGTCTGTAGATTCTACGTAGGTGCAGTTCTCTGATATAAGTTCATATAATCAATCTTCTTTGCCGTGAAATAAACTGCACCCACGAATGCAAATTGTGAACGACTCAAGAATATTGCATTTTTTCAAATAACCACATCTGGTAATAAGGTGAACTAAGAAATACTTGCAATAAACTGAGTGGTATGTTTGTATTTCTCAGGAGCTCCAACCATGCATCACTACATTGCATCAGTCGCTGGCGCAAGACTAACTTTGTGGGTTGGATGTGAAATTTTACAACAGACGATGCTATGAGTTTATACTCTCATTTTCTTTCATCAAATTAACTGCTGCCTAGCTGTCGGGACTGCAAATTCAAGTAAATCCAAGAATAAGGAAAACTGGAGCGATTACTATGCATAGAAACTAGACAGAAAGGCTGTTATAAAAAGTTTTACCTGTTTCTCAATCTCCGCTATCTGTTGCCTCTGCTGTGACGGTGGGGCAGTATTAACATTGTTTTTCTTTGCATAATCTGAAAGAATGATATCTCTGAGCGCACATTCCACCTTCAGACACTACTCATCAGTCAAAGATTGATGGCCAGATATGATGCAGTTCCATAATCATTGTCTTGTCAGGCTTCAGCAACATCTTGGCCTTCTCATTATTAACATGTAATGCTCGTAGTATAAGCACAAGATGAGAGAATGCAGTGTAGGACGAGATACTTTTCAACCAGTCATCGTATATGTTATAAAGAACCATCTGCGGTTCCGTAGCCTTGAGACCAAACCTGTCAATCTTCAAGCAAGCTTGGAATGGCAGATGGACTCCAACATACACTTCCTTGTCACAATAATTTGCTTTGGCTGCTCTTCAACGGGAAGCGATCGAACTAGTGCAGCAACCTCCTCGGCTGTTTTCCACTTGGCCAGCTGCCCTAGACGCTTTTGTCCTGCCCATACACTTGTGTGGATGACCTGCAGATTATAATCCATTTTCATTCAAGTCTTCAAAGTCATGATGCTGTGTAGTTACGCCATAATTGCAAGAAAACTAGAGCTAAAAGCAGAATAAAGGGAAAACTACAGATATGGCTCAGTGGGTTAAGATGAATACAATTGAAGACCCTTTCTTATTCTCTCCCTCAGCACATACATAGCAGGATTTGACTGTCAAAAGAGAAAATAAACAAGCATGTCATTTATTAAATAAGACATTTTTTACTGCAGCAGAGATATTGGCATAGAGCTAGATTTGTTACAGTTAGCATGGTTATTACCTTCATGATCTTGTTCATTGCTTGCTAGAGGAGGGGCTTTGACCCGGGGAAGCAGTTATCAATAGAAGAGTGCAAATTACAAGCTAGATCAGTGATCATCACCCCCAAAAGAAAAATTAATGAACATTAAGCACAGAAGACTCAGACAAGGCAAGAAAATGGCAGTCATACCAGTCAGAGAAGGGTAGATGGACATATTATCTGTCGTGTAGTCCATAAATTTTGTTCTTGTGTAACATTTTATGCCGTGTGAATCGTAGTCTCCCCATCTTAGTTGCACATCAATCCAATACTTGTTACTGGCTTTCTGATTGAAGACATCCTTTGACTCAGAAACTAAGCTTGGCTTGGACATATGCTTAGAAGACGTGCTTTGCTTCGCGGCGGTGCGGTTGTTACAAGGTGCTCCGACAAAATTCCTGCGTGGCTGGCGTCGTCTCCTCCCTGGAGACCTTGACCATCCCCTAGGCCCGCTTCGCCGGACCTGGGAGTGGCGGCACGACATCGTCCCTTCCTTGGAATTGCTGCCTGAGTGCTCGTGGTGTCTACTGGACTGGAAGCTGGTGTTGGTTGCCTTGGCGGTCTCGCGAGGCTTGGGGTGGCGTGGTGTTGGGTGATGGTGGCTGTTGTGGGGTGCTATGTACATCGTCGCCGGTGTCTCTTGGATGACATCTTCCACGAGTCCGTTGTTTCCTGTTGTCCACGCGCCAATCTCTAAAGATCTACTTATCCACCAATAGAGTAATCATAATGCTCACTTACTAGACCTAAAATCTCATAATTCATCTTACATGTTTGACAATCTCATCAAGATCACAATCACCTAACTAAATCAAAGAAAAAATCATATTCATCGTTAAATTTGCTTCAAGATCACAATCACCTAATTAAATCCAAATTCTTTCAAAATTAATTGAACATATGTTTATTCACCAATATAATAGTAGCCATGCTCACACTAGACCTGTTATGGCGCTGCTAGAAGGAGGGCGCGAGAAGGCCGGCCGGGGGCCTTTTTGCCCACGGCCAGGCAAGAGGGAAGGGATTTCCTTCTTAATTCTTGCTTGATTAGATTGATACATCTCCTCTCTTTATATAGAGAGGTTTACTTGACTCTCAAGCAAGACTTATTTGACCCCTAAGCAAAAGACCCTTATCTCTAATTAACCCTAAGACTAATGGGCCCATTAGGCCCATTACGTACTCTAACACTACACCCCACCTGGACATGCAGCTTGTCCTCGAGCTGCAGCCTAACCAACTTATAACCATGACTCGACGCAACACAAACCTAACACCTAAAAACAAGCCTTTTACATCTCGACTTGTTTTATTATTCTCAACCTGAAATAGACTAGGACGCTTTATTTTGGATGTGCACATGTACAGCCACCTGGATCCCATGGACACCACCTGGACAAAAGGAGTGCATGTGTATGGCTGTTGGTCTGCACCGCACAGGGAAGAGTGGAGGGCTTGTGATGGAGAATGACGAGGGGTGCGCCCCCCCAACCGCCGATGTCGCAGACTTTGAGGTCGCTGCCCGCGGGGAAAACAGCATGCCGGCCGCCCGTGGGGGAAACCACATGCCCAAGATCCCCGACGCAGCGGACGAGATCGAGGTCCTTTGCGCAGCGAAGGGCAACTTGGAGGAGCGGCAGCTGCAGACCACGCATCTCCCGCACACGCCGACGCGCTAGGAGGCCTCGCGCAGCAGCCTGCAGCCTCACCGCCGCCGACACATGGCGGGTAGCGATCCAAGACGGAAGCGGTGACGGTGACGGCAGGGACTTGATCTGCTGGATGTGGACGCCTTGGGATGGCGGCGGCGCTGATGGGAACGAGGTCGTCGCACTCCCGTCGTAGGGCATCCCATACTAGGCGGCGGAGCTGACCGGCGGTGACTGCTGCAGCTGCAGCGGCTGCTGCACTGTCACGCCGGGCAGCGGCAACGGCTGCTGCGTCGGAGCGCCGGGCGCGGCGGAGGCCGCCAGGAGCGGCGGCTGCCACTGCAGCCAGGGCTGGGCGATGGTGGCGATACATGGCAGCTGCAGCGGCCTGGCGAGCGCGGCGAAGGCTGCCTGGTGCGGCGGCTGCCACGGCAGCCACGGCGGCGCGGCGGCGGCGATAGGCGGCACAACCGGGTGCGGCCTGTAGGACCCGGCCAAGAACAAGTGGATCTCCTGGACCGCCTGGGTTAGGTCCCGCAGCACCCCGGACACCTCCTCCCAGGTGAGGATGGCGGGGGCGGGCGCGACAGAGGATCCCGGAGCGGGCAGGAGCGGGGCGACGGTCGTGGTGGTCGCCGGAGGCGACAAGGCACTACTAGAAAAACTCCTACTAATGGCGCACCTAGTATGGCCATTAATGGCGCATCTGTGGTGCGCCATTAACAGCACGCCATTAGTAATTTTTACTAATGGCGCACCACAGGTGCGCCATTAGTATGCCTCCCAGGGGCCATGTATACCCAGGTGCTTTGGATACTAATGGCGAACCACAACTGGATGCGCCATTAGTAACCGCGGCATACTAATGGCGCACTGTCCTGTGATGCGCCATTAGTGATGCGCCATTTTGAATCTAGATCTGGATCGTGATTTTTTGCCCATTTTTTGCTCGTTTTTTTTGCTTGTTTTTTGGCACGACATTATTTCAAATTTTGTTCCTGTTTTTGGATCTTGTTGCCATGGTCTTTTGCCGGAGAGGAGTTCGTCGGAGAGGAGGAGGAGGAGGTCGCTGGAGAGGAGGAAGGAGAAACCA